>NC_026159.1:9918908-10026851 GCF_000512975.1 Sesamum indicum | reverse complement strand
AAAGCTCCATACCGTGTGACCACTGTCGTCTTCGCTTCATCGCCCTCCTTGATTCGGACCTGCCAGTAGCCCGACCTCAAGTCTATCTTGGTGAAATATTTCGCCCGGCTAAGACGGTCAAAGCAATCCGCCACCAACGGTATCGGGTACTTGTTCTTCACTGTAATCTTGTTCAACGCCCGATAGTCACAACACATACGTAGGGAGCCGTCGGCCTTCTTCTGAAATAGGACCGGCGCCCCATACGGCGACTTAGCGGGTTTGATTATTCCGCTCTCCAACATGTCCTTCAGTTGTTTCCTAAGCTCCACCAGCTCAGGCTGCGACATCCTGTATGGTGCCCTGGCGGGCGGCTTCGTGCCTGGCACCAACTCGATTTCGTGATCCACTGCCCTCTTCGGCGGAAGCTTCCGAGGCAGCTCGTCCGGCATCACGTCTTCGAACTCTTTCAGCAACTTCTTTATTTCGCCAGGGATGGGCCCTGACGTCTCCTCAATTTCGTCAAAACGAAGGGTGCACAAGTAGGATGGTTCGTTCCGCTTGCGCCCCTTCTCCAACTGCATGGCCGACAGATTTTTCTCTCCTGTACGTCCGGCCAACGTGGGGATAATACAAGGTTTGGCCCCCAACATCATCAACGAATCAACATGCGGCAAAACCGCTGTACGTGTATCCCGCAAAAATTCAAGCCCGAGGATGAGCTTGAAGTCGTCCATCACCACGACAGAAAGGTTGGTCTTGCCCTCAAAAGAACCAACCTTAATCAGCACAGATTTGGCCACACCAGCAATGGGTTGTGCGGCCGAGTTTATCGCCTTTACTCGCCCAACTCCCTTCTCCAGCACGAGCCCAAGTCTCTCTACTTCGGCGCTCGCAAGGTAGTTGTGCGTAGCTCCAGTATCGATCATGGCACGGATGGGCTTGCCATGAATCTTCACATCCACAAACATCAGCCCTTTCTTCCGAGGATTCCGGGGCTGTGCTTCCTCTTCAGGCTGGCTCGCAGTAAGAGCCGGGGCAGTCTTTCTCGCATGCGGTGGCACCAACTTCTTTGCCGCCACTTGGGACAGCGTGTTGCACCATTGGGAGATGGCGCCCAAGTTGTCCTCCTCTTCTTCCGAATCATGCCCACCACTAGCAGATGCTTATGGCTCCATAGTCTTTGCGGGCGACGCCTTGTCAGTAAAGGTCGCCAGCGCGTTCAACAGTTGTTTCTTCGGGCAGTCCCGATATCTATGCGGGCCGTCGCATAGGAAGCATCCACTGTTCTTCTGCGGCGCCCCCTGCTTTGTCTCCTGGGGCCTGTTCTTGCCCGAACTGCCCATTGAACTACTCTGAGCGTGGGGCTTCCGATCTCCCCCACCTCTATTGGAGTTACTCTTGAATGATCTCGCCCCGCCCGGCTTATTCTGTACAGGACCAGGCGTCGTCTGCCTGTCCCTCCGGCCCTCTGGGTTGAAATCTGTCAAGCGTTCGGCCGCTGCCATAGCCGACCCCAAATCAGTCACCCGTTGGCGCTGCAGCTCAAGACGCGCCCACGGTTTCAGGCCCTCCATGAATGTGAAGAGCTTGTCCTTCTCCGACATATCCCGAATGTCCAGCATCAGTGCCGAGAACGATTTCACATACTCCCGCACGGAGCCTGTGTGCTCCAACTTTCGCAATGCCCGCCTGGCATTGTACTCGACGTTCTCCGGGAAGAACTGCTCTCGAATCGCTTCCCGAAGAAGAGCCCAGGTATCAAGCCGCAACTGATTGGCTTGGATCTCCGCATATTTGGTGCGCCACCACAGCTTGGCATCACCCGTTAGATACATTGTCGCCGTCGACACCTTCCTTGCCTCGTCTTCCACATTTGCCGCAAGGAAGTATTGTTCTATATCAAAAAGGAAGTTCTCGACCTCCTTCGCATCCCGAGCACCCCCATAGGCCTTCGGTTCAGGAATCCGAAGCCTAGCACCATGATCTTGAGCAACAACAGGGGCGTTACTCACTGCACGTTGGAGCAGACCGATCTGAATCGACATCTGTTCCATGTCGCGCCGCATATCGGCAATACCGCCACCTCCAAAAGCACTGCCCATCTCTTGGACCACCTGCCGACACTCGTCAAGCTCGGCACTCAGCACCGACACTTCCGTTTCCAGGGAAGAGACCTTCTCTTCCAAATTCATCACCATTTCGGTCAACCGGGAGTTCTCATCCTCCAGGTTCGCAGCTCGCTCGCTAGGCGACGCTGCTCGTCGCGGGCTCTCAGCATCTTGCCCCGACATTCTCGCAGCAGAATTCGCTTGGGTCACAGCAACCCGCCTCGGCCCCATGAGGTACCGAGGCTCTGATACCACTTCTCACGAGGCGCCTTCCGCAATGCGGGGAAAGGGGCACCGTGTGGCTAGCAGTCCGCCGACTACTTCCGCCAATAGCAACACACCACCGAAAACCCGACGGGCACTAGCACAGCACACCGACAGGAATAGCAACAGCAATAGCAACAGCGGCAAGCAACAGTAAGCAAGGTGCAGTAAGAAAGCAATAAATTGAGCACGCGGTTCAGAAAGTAGATTTCATTGCATTGAACGATTGCATATACATTGTACAACGATGCTAGCGCAAGGGGATCGCCTTGAGGGGGACACTAGCACGTAGACTACACCAAGCTTCGAGAACTCATTCCCCCCTATAATAGGCTTAAAAAAGTTTTTCCTATTGACAGCAGTAAACATTGAAAAAGCTGAACATCGCACCTCAGGAGGCCTAACGTCCCCCTGAGCAAAAAAAAGTATTTACAACGTACATCAAGTACAAGACAAAAGACCAACGCCTAAAAACTCTAAGACTGCGGAAGCCTAGCGTCTGGGCGAAGGTTGTTGGTCGGCCGAGTAGAGCGGTTGGGTGGCCGAGATGTGCCGAATGTGCGTCAAGGGTGCCGAGTGCGCGGGCGGCCCTTGACACCAGGGAAAGGGAGACTTTTCCAGATCTTGGAGCTAGAATGCATAAGGTGCCTAATGTTTGAATTGTATACATTTTTTGTTGTGTTATCATATAATTCTTGCTCTAATAACATTGAAGATTAAGGTTTTTTTGGCTTTATAAATTGATAGGAGTGTATTTTTATATAATTTTAATGGTAATTGGCTATCTTTTAATATTAAAAATACTCATAATCAAGTGATATATCAAAAATTTAGTTTACAAGAGATTTGTGGGATGAAAAGTGAAGAATGGAGCCACATTCAGCAATATGACAGCCTTGCATATCCAGTTAGGCATGTCCACGCCTGTTATTGCTGGAAATCGACAAAACTAAGTTAACCTAAGATGCATTTTTCTGGAGGATTCGTGGCTCAGTAGAAAATCTCCTTGTTGAAGAAAATTCTTTAGGATATTAGTTTTTAATTAAATAGAACTTGTAGTTTTATTAGGAATCTACCATTTTAGTTCTACTAGTAATAGGCAAATTAGTAATGTAAATAGGTGATGTAGAATACTTAACAGGGGGTCTCATCTTTTCGATACTCTCTATGTTTTTCTTCTATATTTTCTCTTTTCTCTTTATGTGTTCTTTCATGAGCATACTAGGCTCGTTTTTTTATTTTTGGTTAAAGATTCAGTGAGTACTTGTTTCAAATGAGTTGGGAGATCTAATTTATAGTTTATACTTCCATTCATATTGGTATTTGTGTTATTTTCTGTCCTTTTATCACAAATAATCTAATTTATGAATGATATGGTCTACTGTTCATTGTTAAGAATATTTGCTTAGCCAATTGAATATGAAAATCCGTAATTGTTTGTTTAGTTCAATAACCTGTGGTAAGATAGCATAATTCATCATGTTCTAGTAGTCGATTATGTTTTGAGGAATGCATAATCTAACTTAAGTTAACTCTTGTAGGAATTTATTGGTTAGAATTGAGCCTTTCTAGTTATTAATGTTGTTGGTAAGTTAAATTTTGAGAACATTTCCAAGGTTCTTTACAGATTAGATAATTAGTCAATAAATGTTTCTTGACTAACGATAAAGTAAGGAAAGGTAAGGTTGTTAGATCGTACTAATTGTTGGAAATAAGCTTTAAAATTTTCTATATTGTCAAATTATTTTCAACACTTTATTTGATGTTAATGTGCCAGTTTAATTTGATTTTTATTTGAGGTTTATGGTCCCATTATTATAATAATTTAATTGTGATTTTATAAGATTTAATAAGTATTTGACCATTATATTTTATATAAATATATGTGACCTATTTATAATTGAATTTATTATAATATTATGAGTTTTAATTAGGTCACTTAATATTTTATAACGGTCAAATTTTTACAACTATTTGGAGGGTCATTAGCTTTCTTCATTGGTACATTAAGAGAGATATAGATTTGTATAGCTTATGAGTTAAGAAATATTTTATATTCCCACAAGTATTTGTAGAGTTTTTGCAACGTACTGTGGACTGGTTCCTAGTCTACTCGTAATTGTGCACATGGGATAATACATTAATGAGAGCTAATGGGGTTTTATCTTGCATCCATAGTCAATCGTTAAAACCTGCACATAAGAAGGCAATCACGGCTTTAGGTCAACGACAAGTGTTGTGACTTTCAATCGGTGCAACTTTTTTAATTTCTAAATTTATTTCGTTCATTTCCGTACAATATGTAATTGTGACAATTTATATAATAATATATATAAAGTTATTTTGAGATATGATTATAAACACAAATCACACCATTTTCACAACAGTTTAAAGCCATGATTTGTGATTTATGTTTGAAATTATATAAGAGCTTCACAAAATTGTGCTAACTTTGAGTATTGTATTGATTTCTCATGTGAATGCTTGATCTGAGATATTGATGTCTCCATCGCAATTGTATTCATTGACGACGTCGATGATGAAGAATATGAAAACTTGGATGATGGACGAAAATGGTACATTTTAATCATTTTCTCTGACTATTGATGGAAAAAGGTACGATGTTTCTCAGTCATGCTATATATATGTTTGAGCAAATTTGACTATGTTGAGATAGTTAGCATGGCCTTGAATAAACAAGTATGTTAAACCAACAATTATTTTTAATATGAAAAAGTATTATTTTAATCCGCTAAGTATGGCTAATCTAATTTTAATTTTAGTCCGATAATTATGTCCATTTTTGTTTATATCCAATAATTTATAAAATTGCTTATTTTTAGTATTCTGGCAGATTTTCGGACAATTTTACCCCTATGAGTGGATATGGATTAAAACTGCCTTTCAAAAGTTGCATAGGGGTAAAATTGTCCGAAAATTTACAAGAGGACTAAAAGTAAGCAATTTCGTAAGTTACTGGACCTAAATAAAAATGAACATAGTTATCAAACTAAAATTAAAATTAGACATATTTAACGGACTAAAATAATACTTTTCCCTTTTCAATATGAGTATAAGCAAAGATTCTCTTCTAAATAGTAGTGTGGTAGTCGAATGTGTATGTGTGAATAGGTTATAATTTGTCGAACTTGAAGAAATCTAATAATTATTGAATTATCTATTAAGCCCACTTGATAGGGAGATAACTAATCATGGAATGAGAATTAAAAAAAAAAAAAAAACTTCTTTGTAAATAATTAGCTAGAATTTCATGAATTTAATTATGTAGAATTATATAGTAGTTATATGAGACTACTTTCAGATTATGCGTATTATCATATAATTATGTAGAGTTATCTCGATTGGTTGATTAAAATGGTATCCATCGTTATGTTGTCATGATGCTAAAATATTTACACTATAAGGTTTAATTTTATTGCAAATTTTCATTTATTAAGTCTTTATATGAATATTCATTATTGTTGATTTATTTTAGTAATGTATGAATTAAATTCTATAACGGCTAGTTCTCAATCCATCTAATTAGTAATAAATTTTATTTTTTTAATTATGTCAAATTTAATTGTGGGAATAATATAAAAATTAGTAAGTGAATAATGCTCTTAAAACAATATAATATATTTAACTAATATTTTGTAACTGTAGTGCATTAAAAAATTATATTGTGACATAAAAATATCATCCAACAAAGACATATACAAAATGAGATATGTACCATTAAATGAGTTGGTGAAATTTTTATAATAGTTGAATGACTAGAAAATTCATTATTATAATCAAGAATTTTAATTGATATCGGTATAAATTACATATGATCTCATGCATAACGTATAATTGTGATGTTATTATCATAAAATATTTTGCAACAGCTAGTTGGATATTTGAAGACTTCACTTAATGTAATTAAGTGTTGTCATAAATTTTTCGTACATTTATATGGAAGTTACGTATGATTACATCCATATTTATTACCTAGTTAGGTATTTATTTCATTTAAATATATAAAGTAAATCAATTAATCATATTTGCTAATTGACTAAAAATAGTCTATCATGCTTAAATTAGAATAATCATGTGGATTTTTCACATTAAAATGGATTAGATGTATATTATTGAATTGATGTGAAAGTCTCATGAATTTCGGTATAACCGTCATTATTCTTGGTTTAGCATTAGTTGTAATGGAGTTACTTCTAACGGCTAGTAGAATATCTTAAATAAATGAGATTAAAATATTTATTTTAATTAATAGTGTTAATGTCTATATTAAAACTTATATACATATGCTTTTTAAATTAAATTAATTGAATGGTTATTTTATTTGGTTCATGACGATATTTAAAATTGATGAATTATTATTAAATTGCTAAATATAACTTTTGAAGATATTAAAGTAGCAAGAGCTACTACACCTAGATCTGAATTTTGAGTACTTGAAAAGTAATCTAAATTTTAATTTTTGGTATAAGATGAAATATGGGGATTCATGTCCATAAATATGTATTAAGAGAGAAATTCTCATCCTAGTCATATTGAAGTGTGGGGGTTTAATCCATAGTTAATGAAATAATTTTCAATATGATCAATAAAAAATGGTAGAACTCTTTTTAGTAAGTGGCATGCATGATAAATGTGGTGTTATGATAATCCTTATGTGGCATCTATTTTGTGTTTAATAGAAAATTGATAGACCTACTAAAATATGGGGGTTTTAACCATCAATTTTGAAAATAATTATTTGGAAAAATGTGAATGTGCAAGAGTAACACATGAAAATAAAGAGATGTGAAATTTGCTTTCATGATGGTGAAAATATTTTCTTTGAATTATAAATGCAGAGAGAGTATGCAATAAAAACTAGAAAAAATAAAGACCTGTGAATTATTATTTTGTGGAGTTCTTATTTTCATATGCAGGTCATGCGCTTGACATGATAATGAGAAAATAGACAAAAAGAAAAATGATAGAAAAAAAAAAGAGGCATATGATATAATATTTCATGTGATGGAAAAGTGCTTCGGGGGACTAGCGCAGAGGCAAGATCCTTTATCATCGAGGAGGATGGGCTAAGCCCGTAAGGAAGTCACTTCCGGGAGTAACCCAACCTTTGTGATTGGAGACCCCATGAAGAAGGTTCAACGGGTAAAAACCACCCGCACTGCGTGACTTATATATAGCACATTATTTTGAGGAGAGAGTATTAAAAAAAAAATATACAATGATCTCCTTCCCATCCCTAAGGTGAAGTGCTATAAAAATATGATGTTAGGTTGGACTTTGACCCTTAATGAGACCAAAGATGAGATTTTCGCAAGGTATGGGTCACACATACCTTTTGAGGGCTCACCTAAGTGAGTTGCCATGGGTAGTGGCTATGGGTTTGGGCTAACCCTAGAAACCTCATCAGAATTAGGATCAGAGCGTAGGGCCATTAACGCGCTCACCCACTATAACCATGTGGTAAAGTCAATATCGTGTGTGTAGTAATTGAAGTTTGGCTTAAGGGGTACAATTTAAGGCGAAGTCCGTTATTGCTCCTTCAAATGAATTTTCCAACACTAAGTGTATGTTCAAACTCGAAAGGCACATACACCGATTGCACGGTATAAGTTGCCAACTATTTTATTCATATTTTAATTCTATAAATTTTAAACTCTGTGGGGGATTGTTGGAGATAAGCTTTAAAATTTTCTACATTGTCAAATTATTTCCAACACTTTATTTGATCTTAACGTGCCAGTTTAATTTGATATTTATTTGAGGTTTATGGCCCTATTATTATAATGATTTAATTATGATTTTATAAGGTTTAATAAGTATTTGACCGTTATATTTTATATATTTATGCGACCTATTTATAATTGGATTTATTATAATATTATGAGTTTTAATTAGGCCACTTAATATTGTATAACGATCAAATTCTTATAACTATTTAAATGGCTTTTCTTTCATTTGGTACATTGAGAGAGATATAGATTTTGTATAGCTTATAAGTTGAGAAATATTTTATACTCCCACAAGTATTTGTAGAGTTTTTGCAATATGGATGTGGACTGATTCCTAATCTCCTCGTGGTCGTATACATGAGATGAGATACTGCTGAGAGCTAATAGGGTTTTATCTTGCAGTCATGGTCAACCATTAAAACCTGCACGTAAGGAGGCAATCATGGCTTTAGGTCAGCAACAAGTGTCGTGACTCTCCATCAGTCCAACTTTTCTAATTTCTAAATTTGTTTCGTTCATTTCGTAGTATATGTAATTTTGATAATTTATATTATAATATATATAAAGTTATTTTGAGACATGATCATAAACACAAACCACACCATTTTCACAACACCAATGACCATAACCAATTAATCTATTATGAATGATTGTCATCTTTGCATCTATGATCAATCGTGGAATTAAGTATGATCATGTCTTTAACTAAAATATTTCTCTCATAATTGATATCTTCTTAAGTGCTCTTTTCTATTTATTTTAGATTTAAATTTTAGACAAACAACCTCTGCTCCCTCCCCCCCTTTTTACTTTCATTTTAAGGAATTAATTTGAAATTAATCTCTGTGGATTCGATTCTACTTACTACTTTTGCAAGTTTAAGTAGAATAATATATTTGATGGATTCGACACTCATCATAACTGCTCGTCGTGTTTGATAAATGGTGGCTTGGATTAAATTATTAGGAATATGAGTTTGCTGTCTTTATCTTAATTTTTTAGCTTATAATGCGTTGATCCCACTTGGTGGATTACTGGTATATATTGAATAATTTTTTTCTTTATTTGTTCGCAATACCATTATATAATTTTTTTTTTATCTAAAAATGCATTGGAAATCTTAGGATGTCGTCTATTTAGCATGGTTACCCATTAAAAAATAAAATTATATGTTATTAATTATATTATATGTACGTATAAATTGTTAGAATTTTAAATACTGCATAGTGAAATAACAATCACTATCAATCCTAGAACCGATCATGCTAATCAATAAAAAATATAATAACTGTAAATGCGAAAGTGTACCTAAATTCATAGCTATAGGGCACCCAATGGAATCGTGTCAACAACTTTCTAGATTAACACATTCTCATAGAGTTTCGTTTTAGCTTCTTTTCTCTCTAAAATGTCTCTGATAATGGGATGTCAGAAAATATATTGAAGTACCGTGTAATCAGGGGACTATGACACACACACACACACACACATAGACATATATATACATATATATAATAATAGGTATTCAATTTTAGTCCATCACTAAAACTGAAATTATCAGTAGCCTCTACACATTAAAGGCCCACATCCTATCAGATACATTAAGACCCAAATTATTGAAATCTTATTTGATCACTTTATTGGGCCTAAACTTCGACAGTGTATAATAGATAATTATTTTACATATAAGCTCAACGTTGGATTAAGGATCCAACATTATTGGATTGATAAATCCAACAATCTCCCACATGGACTATATGTACAAACTTTATGATTATGTATTAGTTTGAGCTCAACTTTGATGTTATTCCTTAATGTATCTATAAATCAATCCAGTCCATCAGTCATATCAAATGAGGATCAAGGTGGCCTTTCTTACATCTATTGTAACTAGACCCATCAATGGCCACAACATAGATACAACTGAATGACATGGATCATGATGTAGATGCATAGCATGAAAATTTCATGTAATGCGATTTAAAACACTCGTGTTTCCAACTGGTTCTCCTTAAACTTTAGTGAGATCAAATCATAATAGAATTAGAGCGCGGAAAAATAAAATTATAAGGCTCATTTCTGCAGAAAATGACCTTTAATAACCATGATCTGAATGACTAAAAATGTCATTTACATGAGCATTTAAAAAATTACAAACTCCCATGTAAACTATATATCCTAGGGAACTTAAGCATCTTGAAGTGATATGACACCCATACGAGCAGTGTGCTCATGAAATATTTTGGTGGAAATCCTTTAGTAAGCAGATTGGCAATCATGGAGCTTGTCCTAGTATGCTCTATAGACAATTTTCCACTCTGTATATATTATTTCACAATTAGGAACTTGATGTATATATCCTTTGACTTCGTCTAGCTCCTGTTGTTGTTGGAGTATAGCACCGCAGACTTATTGTCACAAAATAACTTAAATGGTCTATCAATAGAATCCACTATGCGCAACCCGTGAAAAAATTATGTAGCCATATTTCCTGATTAGATGCTTCATAGCATGCTACAAATTCTGCTGCCATAGTAGAGGAGGCTATAAGAGACTATTTAGCACTCTTCCAAGAAATGGCTCCCTTAGCAAGCATGTAGATACAACCTGATGTAGATTTAATGCTATCTTGGTATCCAACAAAAATCAAAGTCAGTATACCTAATGATCTCAAGCTGATCTGTCCTCTGATATGTGAGCATGTAATCTTTTGGTTTCCGTAAGTACCTTAAAACTCTTTAGGCTGCTTTCAAATGGTCCAACTTTGGAATGATCAAATATCTTCCCGACATCCTGGTAATGTATGCAATATCCGGACGTGTACAAACCTGGGCATACATAAGACTCCCTACTACTGAAGAATAAGGAATCTTCTGCATCTCTTTTTCCTCAAAATTATTTTTATGGCATTGTTTGAGACTAAACTTGTCTCCCTTAGCCACAGGGGTATCACCTGGTTTCAATCTAGCATGCCATATCTTCTAAGAACTTTTTTGATATAGTTGTTTTGTGATAGTTCTAGGATTCCCTAGGAATGATAAATTCACCCCAAAACCAAAAGAGATGGTCACTTGATGAAACTTGAAGTACCATTGTCGATATGCTTGCTTGAGTCCACAGATGGATTTCTTAAGTCTGTAAACCACGTTCTTTGGATCTCTTGATACAAAGTTTCTGGTTGCATCATATAAATTGTCTCATCAATGTCACCATCGAGTCCCTTTTGATTTTAAATATTCATTTGCAACAAATGGACTTCGTACCTTCTGGCAACTAGACAAGTTCCCAAACATCATTGTCTTTCATGGACTTAATCTCTTCATTCATGGCATCAATCCACTGTTGGGAGTTAGAACATTCCATGGCTTGATGAAAGTTGATAGGATCATCTTTCATCATTCCAATGTCAACTTCATGTTCTTGGAAAAATACAATGTAATCATCTGGCAATGCACTTCTCTCTCTAGTGGATCTTCTTAATGCAAAGGCTCTGAAGGTGTTGGAGTTTGTTCTTCTGTAACAGTTTCTTGCATGGGGGTTCTATGAAATTATCTCAATCTATTGTACCATTAATACTGTTAGGAACAAAACTCCTAAAACATATAAATGGTAGATATGGGAATATCAATATATTCCTCTTCAAAAACTATGTCTTTAACCTTACCCCCCTAAACCCAACATCCTCAAAGAACCGAGCATTTCCAAACTCAAAAATCAACTTAGTTATGGGACTGTAAAACTTGTATCCCCTGGATCTTTCAAGTATCTAACAAAATAGCAACTAACAGTTCTTGAGTCCGATTTCTTTTCGTTAGGCCTATAAGGCCATCCTCAACTGTACATCCTTATATGTGCAAATGCTTTAGACTAGGCTTCTTGCCTGTCCAAAATTCATAAGGGGTCTTATTTGTTGCTTTAGTTGGAACTCTGATTAGAATATATGCCGTAGTCTTGAGTGCTTCTCCCCAAAGTGATTCTAGTAAGTTAGAGTTAGATATCATACTCCTTAATATATCTTTAAGCTTTCTGTTTCGTCTTTCAACAACACCATTTGTGGTGGGTGAACTCGGCATGGTGTATTGTGGGACCATACTACATTCCCCTAGAACTTAGCGAATGGTCCTGGATGTTGTTCTCTTGAACCGTCATATCTACCATACTATTCATGACCATGGTCAGATCTAACGCTTTTAATCCTTTTGTCGAGTTGGTTTTCAATTTTAGCTTTAAAACTTTTGAACATGTCCAAAGACTGCGATTGCTCATAAATGAGATAAATGTAGCCATATCTGGAAAAAAATCATATATGAATTTTAAACAGTATTATTGACCATTCCAAGCAACACACTAAAATGGTCTACAAATATCCGTATGTATAAGTTCCAAAACATCCATAGCCCTGTTGGTTTCATATCTCCTTATATTTATTTATTTTCCCTGAATACAGTTAACGCATAAATCAAAATCTATAAATCAAGGGGTTCAAGAGGTCCATCTGACACAAGTCTCTCAACTCTCCATTGGGAGATGTGACCTAATCTCTTGTGCCATAACAATGTAAATTCTCATTGGTTAATTTTCTCTTTACACCTTGAGTACTTAAATGGATGGATTCATTAAAAGAAGCAATTATATCTAGAGAATCAAGATTATCGTAAGCAGATAAAGAACTGGAACCAACCAATTTTGAATCAAGAAATAAGCTAATTTTTCCACATCCAAATGAACAAGAATAACCAAATTTGTCCAAATTAGAAATAGAAATCACATTTCGTCTTAAAAAGAGTATGAAAATTGTGTCATCAAGGTACAACTAAAATTCAATTTTCAACAATAATCTAAAGTTTTCTATTGCCTCTACTAGAACCGCCTTGCCATCACCCACATAGATGTATCTTTCAACATCATTGGACTTTCGGCAACTCAGGCAACCATGCATAGACATACTGATGTGAGTGGTTGCACAAAAATGTATCCACCATGTGTGTTTAGGCACCAAAGTTAAATTAACCTCAAAACAAACCAAACTATTTAGCATAGGGATGGAGTTGATGTTGGCAATAATATTAACAGGAACCATTGCTGAGTAGATAACAAAATAAATAAAAACAAGCTCATAAGTCTTTAATTAAAAAATTCAAAATAATGGTACAACAATGCTCAAGATATCAAGTACTTCATTAATATTCTATCTTTGGATAAAATATTGACTTCTAAGTGATATCTAATTGCCTTGATTAAACATTAATGAGAATAACATGTTAAACAACACACATTTCTTTGGGCTGATTTATTATTCACATGTAAAATCGAATAATCATTACATGTTTACCACCATATATACACATAAATCCCGTTAAATAAGGACTTTCCTTTTGGGTTGATCAATATTAACAAAATTTACATACACACTTCATTTATATTTTAAAGTAAATTAATTTCAGCAAGATAAGTCACTTTTGGTGACATGTTGTTTCAATTAATTCACATTAAAATATATACATAACCATTCAAAAAATTTGAGTTTACTAATTGCACCGAAAAACTGCTTCAAAAAAAATTGATATGGTCAATTGTTGACTCTAGACCGGATCGACCCGTCTGGATCCAAGTTTTACCTGGACCCAGATCCATTTTGACCTCATCTAAACAAGGAAAAAAGCAGAGGCAGTTTTCTGCCTCTGCAATTTTTCACAAAGAGAGGGAAAGACTTCCGTTCCACTGTGCGCTGCGAGCGCGACCATGTCTCACTCTGCCGCTTCATCGCTGGTGGTGGCCTACGATTGGTGACGTCTACAGAAGAAGGCAAAAGTAGAAAACTGCCTCTGTGATTTAATAGAAAAAGGGGGAAGGAAAAATTGCCCCCTAACCCAAGTGCGCACCCACTGCGTGCCCACATGTCTGGGGTCGCCGCTGCCTCGCCAGTCGTCGGTGATTTTATTACCGACGGTTTCCACCCTTTACCTCTGCAAAGAAGAGATTTCGGGCTGCACTGGTACCGCCGCATCCATTTATGGGGGCAGGTCCTTGACGCCATTGAATTTCTCAAAAACTTAATTTGAATCCAAATCTCAAATATGCATATATACATACATTATTGCATATAAAGATTTCATAAACCCTAAATTTCAAATATATATACATACTAATTTCAAATATATAATTTTAAAATATGTATATATATCCATACAAATTTCATAATCCCCTAAAATAATTTCTCAAGGATTCAATATGAGCGGCTCTGATACCACTTGTTAGAATTTTAAATACTGTGTAGTGAAATAACAATCACTATCAATCCCAGAACAAATCATGCTAAATCAATAAGAAGTATGATAATTGTAAGTCCTGAAGCATACCTGAATCCATAGCTAAGGGCGTTCAATGGAATCGTATCAACAACCTTCCAGATTAACACATTTTCACAGAGTTTTTCTTAGTTTTTTTTTCTCTCTAATAATGGGATGATAGAAGATATATTGAAGTACCATGTAATTTGGGGACCGTGACACATATATATAATAATAGGTTTTTCAATTTCAGTCCATCAGTAAAATTAAAATTGCCATTATTATCTACACATTAAAGGCTCACATCCTATCAGATACATTAAGACCCAAATTACTGAAACCTTATTTAATCACTTTATTGGGCCTAAACTTCGACAGTTTATAATACATAATTATTTTACATATAAACCTAATATTGGATTAAGGATCCAACATTATTGGATTAATAAATCCAACATAAATTGCCACTCAAGATGATTGAAGAGCTAACTGGTGGAGACTGCATTCCTCCAAACAGATTTAAAACTTGTTTTAGAGATTTTTTTAAAAATAATTTCTGTGATGACAGTAAAACATTTTAACATTAGGATACGAAAGGATTTGACAAAAAAAGAAAAAAAACACCTCATTATGTTAAAAATCATTCAATCATAAAATAAACGTGGCTAGCAATAATTACAAGTAGAGGGGTTAGCAACGGACGATGGTGGCGGGCAGTGTAGAGCCAAAGCGAAATCAGTATGAGGAGGACGAAGAGCCGAAATCATAGAGGGGTCGCCATTGAATATCGAAGCAGAGGAAATAAATGCAGAGATTGTTGCTGGGATAGTGAGCGCAACAGGGAAGATAAGATTGGAGTAAATCAACATGGAGGTTGCAGCAAAGAGGGCTGTGTCAGTGCCCCTTTTTACTTCCAATTGCTTGGGCTCCATCCAAAATCATGGCAAAGGCTCTACCACGGGCAAAGACAATGTATTTGTGTGAGTTGATTCTGGAACCACTGATGGAGAAGCAAGTGGTGACGCTCCATCAAAGAACAGATGACGAATGCTTCACCGTAGTCAAAGACGGTGGTGCTTGGGCCTCCTTGTCGTCTGCCATTTGTGCTGAAGAAAAACGTCCCAATAGGTGAGGGTAGAGACATTTAGGGCAGTGGGGATTGGGGCAGCCACATATTTGACTATGTGGGATGAGGGGCGGCTAACCGAGGAGCAATTAGTAGGGTTTGTGTAGGAGAGAAAACAGAGGGCATAGCTTGAGGTCAAATGAAGTAGAGTGAGCTTTGTTGTTGGAGTTGGGAGGATATGGTGTTGGGTTTATATTATTGTGGTTGTTGTTGGTGCAAGATTTTTGGGGATGCAAACAACCAACACTTGAGGAATCGGTGATGGTGGAAGGGGCGGGGATGGTGTGTTGTCGGTTGAAAAAAAAGCGAGGGAGAGTTGGTGACGCACGTTGTCAATGGCCGCCATGGCTGATGCAATGAAAGGCTCTACAACAGTATTCTTGCATAGCCACGCGAGGGAAGTGACGGAATTGCGGAACGAGTTGTGAGTGTGAGCTGCCATGGCGAGGGCAGAGATCAAAATGAAAGCACCAAATGTTACGGTATAAAAAGAATAGATTGAAGATTTTCCTATTCGAGCTAGGAAAGAGCTCTAGAAGTTTAGGGAAGAAAAAGAAACTTTTCTTTGAATTAGTTTCTTTTTTGAATTTCTTCTCTCTTTTCATTCCATTACCATTCCTCAAAATATATTGCCTATCTCGTAAGCTCAGTACAACGGTTCTTTATGAAAAGGATCATGCACCACTTGGCTATATCTAAGCCTTTCAAAAAGATAAGAATCCTAACAACAATGCCCGTTATATTCCTTAGCTTTTCTACATTATAGTAATATCTATTATATTACCTAAATGCTACCTATATAGGTCTATTTATCCATTTCTAGAACCCAATATAGTTTGGGCCGTTGCTATCAGTGTTGGGCCATCCACATTGCATATGGGTCTGCCATCATTTAAATAATACAGTATAAAAATAAGATTATTGATATTCCTATTCGAGCTAGGAAAGAGCTCCAGAAGCTAGGGAAGAAGAAGAAACTTTTCTTTGAATTTTTCTCTATTTTTTCATTTCTTCATTTTCACTATATAATGCACATATTCTAGAACAAACATATTCCCTAATTTTGTGCCACTTGGCTTTATCTTAATTAATAAAGACAATATATTCTAACAACTTAACCATATCTTTTATCACCTATATATCTATAGCATAACATATATATAATAAGACTAGTGGCCTAATGGATCTCATTCTTGGGCCTATCAATACTCATTTTTGGGCCTAACATAAATATTTCATTCGTATCATTGTCGAGGCCTTCAAATGGCCTTTGTCCTCAAGACCCAATTTGAGCAGCATAAAAAAAGAACCATATGTCTTTCGCTCAAAAGAATTGCGGCAACTGCCCTATTGATTTCCCCAAGTCCAACATCTTTGTACATAAGTCCATGCCCCAAAAAAGAAGTGTGGTTGTGCTATGTTACAGTAGGGCACAAACAACATTGATTGACGAAAATTCATCATCTGTAGCATCTGCGTTTGAAGGAGAATCATGGGCTATGAATGGCGGTGGCTTGGCAGGAACCATGGCCGGGCGAGAGGAGCTGCATCAGCGGAAAATAGATGAGGCAAGGAAGATGACGGAATCCAACAAGCGGCGCGACTAGTCAACCGAGTGAAGGTGGTAACGGATCTAGAGTGATGGAAATCGCTAGGATAAAAAGGGGTTGGAAAAGGGAGACGTCGAAGCGAACGAAAATAGTAATGGCTGAAAGGGTTTCTGAGGCGGCGACAATGGTGAGCTCCTGGAATGCGAAGGTGGCGAGAATCATGGTAAAGCGAGGGGTGACGTCTATGCGAGTCAGGGAGTGGTGAACAAGCAAGGTGCTAGGGCAAAGAAAGGGGCAACGAAGGCAACGTCTGTGCTACGGCATAAAAGAAAGGGCCGTGGCGACGAACCAAGTCTCTACCGCTAGCAAAGACAAAGGAGCTTGATTCATTGCTGGGACTATTGATAGAGAACTGGGTGCAGAAGAGACGGCGACGCTCCATTAAAGAACAGCGGTCGACTGCCCATCCACAATCAAAGACGACTATTCTGGGTTCTCTTGGTAAACGGGCAACTGCAGCAAAGAGGAATGTCACTGCTGGGGAGATCATATGAACCGAACGTAGTGTATATTGTGGCATGACATATCGAATTATTCATGGAGGGGGGCATTGTGGAAGAATGAGGGGAAAGGGATGAACAAGGAGGTTCGTTGGGGCTTTAGTATGACAAAAATGAAATTGGTGGGTTTGTGCTGGTATTGTTGTTGTTGCAAGAGTTTGGGGAGGGAAAGAACATTAAATAGATCCAATTTTAGGGCTTTGGGGTTGGGTTCGGAAATGAGAAGAGAGGTATCTAGAGAGGGTTTGGTAGGAGATGAAAGAGGGGGCATGGTGGAAAATGAAGGTGGGGCGACGGAGAGTTGTTGGAGTTGTGGTTGGATGTTGTTGTGGGTGTGTTGTTCTTGTAGTTGCTGAGAGCTGGAACCATCAAGAGGGCGGCTATGGTAGTGGTTTCTGGGTTGTTGGTTGGGAGAATACTAATAGTGGAGTGCCCGACGATGGTCGAGGACGCGAAAAAGAGGTAGGGAGTTGCTGATGCAGTTTGGCGATGGCACCCATTGTAGATTCATGGCAAGCATCCATGGAGGAATGAAGATTGTCCACTGCCGCGGCGAGGGTGGCGACGGTAGCTTGGACGCACTGAAAGTCTGAGTCAACAATTTGAGCAGAAGTCAGCATGGTGGAAGGTGAGATCGAAAAGAAAGCATCAAATGATATGGTATAAAAATAAGATTGTTGATATTCCTATTCAAGCTAGGAAAGAGCTCCAGAAGCTAGGGGAAGAAGAAGAAACTTTTCTTTGAATTCTGTTGTTTCATTTCTTCATTTCCACTGGATATAATGCAACTATTCTAGTACAAACATCTTCCCGAATCTTGTGCCACTTGGCTTCATCTTAATTAATAAAGACAATATATCCTAACAACTTAACTATGTCTTTTATCACCTATATATCTATAGCGTAACACATTTATAATAATACTAGGTGCCTAACACAATATCTTATTCCTATCATCAACCCCCAACCCCCAAAATCTAACATTTTTGTTTGAAAATTGACGTATATTTAATAAATTATTGTTTTCAAAAATCAAATTCCCAACATATATTTATATGTCCTATTAATTTTCAACTAAATTACAATTTCATCATTATAGTAACCAAGCATCAATTCATTACAATCAACAATGTTTACAACAATTAGATGCCCTACTTGAATTTATTACCATGCTATATATCAAAGGTTCTTCTATATATACTTCTTATTACAACAAACATAGAGATTATAATATCACAATAATATGACAAAAATAATCAATGTAAATTATCATATATTTTAAGGTAAGAACATTCTATAAACGTTTAACTTTTACTACTCAAAATTATCAAAAAAATCATTTGCAAGATGACTAACCCTATCATGA
This sequence comes from Sesamum indicum, assembly GCF_000512975.1. Classification (NCBI taxonomy): domain Eukaryota; kingdom Viridiplantae; phylum Streptophyta; class Magnoliopsida; order Lamiales; family Pedaliaceae; genus Sesamum; species Sesamum indicum. The sequence continues at coordinate 10,007,855 of NC_026159.1, read as the reverse complement.
ACAAGAGCTTCATTTCTCTATGTATTCTATCACTTCTCCTAATTGACAATTCAATTAAAGTTATGCCTTCTTGAGTTCCTAAAATCTGCAAAAGAAGTTGATGTTCACATTGGCAATAATAATACCTCGCTCATGACAAACTTTTGCAACGTATTTGAGGTACACGTTGTCGATCGCCACCCGCGCAACAGAGCTCCGTTGTACCTGCATTATACCTCTGCAGATGACGACCTACGAAATCATACGCTACGTAATGGGGACAATTTCCACTGGCATTTCAAAATAAACTTTCGATTAACAATGTTGTTTTTTTGTAGATTCCGGTGGGAATCAAAGAATGTAGCTCATAATTGTTGGGAGGTAATCCCACTATTTATCAGCCCAGAATCTCAAACCCTAACCAAATTTTTAAAACACAATAGTTGGTATCAAATCGTTAAATTACAAACCAGATATATATATATAAATATAAAGAAATATACAGATCTTAAAATAAATTTAGAGATCTATAGAGATAACCAGGGAATAACAAGAGTTCAGGCTCATAGAATCAGGTCCGCTGGGATTGAAGCCCATAGCCACATAAGGCCACCAACTTTTCTCATGGTTGCTCAACAACAGCCAACAACCAGATACCTTGGCACAAACACCCACCACTAAGGTTTTCATAAAAGATTTAGTTCGCAGAGAACTGAATACTATCAGAAGAAGGGGAGAAAAAGAAGATAGCTTTTTTCAGTCGGTTAGAAAATGCCATGGAGGCTTTTATAGTGTCGATTCATTAAAGAGGCAGAGAGATACAGGCGGCGGAGACAGGGTTACAAGACCATCGAAAATGATGGGGGAGAAACCAGAGACGAGGGAGAAGAAGGGTCAGAGTGAGAGAGGACGACTGAGAATAAGGGTTAAGGTTCCAGCATTAGAAATAAATATGACGGGTTACCGGGTCTGGTAGATGGGCCAGGAGAAAGGAGCGGGCAGGGCCAGACCAGTAGGCCAGGTTGGTTGAGGCAGAAAATTGTAGAGCCCTCCAGGTGAGAGAGATTGGCTTGGGCTAGCCCTACCTAAACAGGTCATGGGCAACACATTCCATCTTGGACCAGGACCCTTAAAAGGAGACCAGGCCCGAAGCCGGATCTAGCATTCATCATTGTCAGGATGTCTTAGTGTACTTGCAAAATATGAAAGGATAGAAGCATGTATGGGTTATGAATAATCAATGCTTGAGAATTATCCTAAGTTCAAAATTATAAAGCACATTTTGAACATTTTTATAGGAAGACACTTAGTCCCCACATCTGCAAGGTTTTCTTCAAATTTTATCTTTTTAAGGTTGATTATTTCTTTTCCTACTATATCTCTAGTAAAATGATATCTAACACCAATACGTTTAATTCTTTCATGAAAAATTGGGTTTTTGCAAAAGTTGGATAGCAGATTGGCTATCAGAATAAACAGTAACTTTTAGTTGTTAGAACCAATTTCTTTTATTAAACCCTCAAGCCAAATGGCTTCTTTAAAAGCCTCAGTAATAGCTATATATTCTGTTTCAGTAGTTGATAATACAACAATATATTGTAATTGAGATTTCTAACTTATGCATGCACCACATAAAGTAAAGACGTAAGAAGTGGTAGACTTCCTACTATCTCTATCATTTGCATAATTAGAATCTATATAACCAATTAGATTAGGACCTTTAGGACATTTTGAAAAATATATGCCAAAACTAATGGACCCATTCAATATCTAAGTCCACTTACGAGCTTCCCAATGGGGAACACCAACATTAAACAATATACCTGCTGAGACAACTAATAACATATGCAATGTCTGGGCGAGTGTTAATAATGAGATACATGATAGACCCAATGGCATTTGAGTAAGGGACTTTATCCATTTTTTCTTTTTCAATTTTGGTTTTAGGACACTGTTCTTACTATGCTGAAAATGTGTTGTTAGAGGAACGGATGAAGGTTTTGAATTTTTCATAGAAAACCTTTTCAAAATTGATTGGACATAGGAATTTTTATTCAGAAAGATTGTTGATTTCTTCCTATTCCTATGAATACTCATTCCTAAGATTTTCTTAGCATCTCCTAAGTCTTTCATTTCAAAATTTTTGCTTAGACTGTTCTGTAGTTCTTTGATATGCTTTAGACTAGGACGTGTAATTAACATATCATCAACATATAAAAGAAGAAAGGTAGGAATATCATGATCATATTTAAAATAAAGACGAATGATCATAATAATTTCTTTTGAAATTTAAAGAATCCATGAACAAGTCAACCTTTTTATTCCACTACCGAGATGATTGTTTTAAACCATATAAAGATTTTTTCAATAAGCAAACATGATCTGGTTCAGATTTATTAATGAAACCAGCGGGTTGCTGCATATAAATCTTTTATTCTAAATCACCATGTAAGAAGGCAATTTTAACATTCATTTGTTTAAGATCCCAATCATAATGAGCAGTAAGAGCAAGTATAATTTTCACAGTAGTAAACTTTACAAGAAGTGAAAAAATTTCAGTATAATGAATTCCTTCTTTTGAGTAAAACCTTTTGCTACAAGTCTAGCCTTAAAATAATTGGAATTATTTTCTTGTTTTATTTTAAAAATTCATTTACAATCTACCAAATTTTTAGGCTTAGGTACAATAATCCAAGTTTTATTATTACATAAGGATTTCATTCTTCATTCATAGCATTAAGCTATTGTTTAGAGTTTTTTAAAGCTTCTTCAACAGAACTTGGTTCACAGTATTCAACATTAAGTGCAACATGAAAATCTTTGTACCTAGAGGGAATCCTAGGTTCACCTATATCTCTATCCCTAGCCAATTGATAGTGTTCTGAACTATTTTCTAAATCATAAGTTTCAGAAGATTCATCATTTGGTTCAGAGATTTGTTGATTTTCTTCCTCTAATTCTTCCCCCTGTTGATTACTCTTAGGTAATCCCTCAACCTTATTAAAGGTGGATTCTATATCAAGTTCTTTATCTTTCCTATTTGAATAAACAAGACATGGCATTTCAAATTCATTGAAAATAACATCTCTACTTATAATACCTTTAAGACCTGGTTGGATTTTAAGCCATAATATATATACTTTTACACCTTCAGGATAACAAATAAAAATACATTTTTCGGAGCGGGGATCAAGTTTATGTAAGTAGCTGTTAGCACAGCCTCACCCTAAAAAGATTTGGGTAGACCAAAACTTAATAACATCTATCTGACTTTGTTTAATAAAGGTCTATTCGTGCGTTCAGCAACACCATTTTGCTGAGGGGTATAAAGATTTGTTTTATGTCTTTTTATGCCATACTCATCACAAAGATCAGAGAGATTTTGGTTACAGAATTCCAAACCATTGTTAGTTTGTAAAGCTTTCAATTTCTTTCCAATTTGGTTTTGAACCAAAATTTTCCATTTCTTAAATTTATCAAAAGCTTCATACTTATGTTTCATTAAGAAAACAAAAATCTTTCTTGAATAATTATCAATTATAGACAAAAAAAAATATTTGTTTCCCCCATGAGTAGCAATATTAGTTGGTCTCCAAACATCTGCATGCACATGATCAAGAATGAAAGACGATGATGTGGGGTTTGGGGAAGGGGATATAGACAAATGTACTTTATGCTATTTTCCCATGACAGATTCATCACAAAACTTCATTTTTTCTATTTTATCAGTTAGTACGCCTTCCTTTTTAAGTAATTCTAGTCCTTTATAACTAATGTGGCCTAACCTCTTATGCCATAAACTAGTTTTATCATTTTCCAGAACAGATGCAGCAAGAACATCATACTTCACAGTACAAATATATAGGTTCTTTTCTTTTTAGCTTTGAAGACAGTTAAGGAACTTTTGATTCCCTTTCCCTATCTACCCTCAAGCCCTTCTTCCTCTAGGGTAGAGCTAGAAATCAGATTATGACTCAAATTAGGAACATGCCTAATCTTCTTTAAGGTTAACTTATAACCATCTTTAAAGTTAAATAAATGTCACCAAGACCTTTAGTTTCACAAAGTTTATCATTAGCCATGGACACAAAGCCAGATTTTTCAGCCTTATAATTAGTGAAAATTTCTTTAAAATGACTTAATTGAAAAGTACAACCTGAATCACTCAGCTATTCATTTATCTTAAGAGGAGACTGACAACATTTACATCACATACCATAAAAACTTCACTAGAATTTTCTTCAATGACAACATTAACATCTTCTTGATTATTGTTACTATTATTCCTATTTTTTCATTTTTGTTTCTTATAGTCTTTTATATAGTGACCTCTTCCCCACAATTATAGCACCTTCTTTCTTTAGCTTTATCATCTCTATATTTATTATTCCTGGTTCTAGACCTAGATTTACTCCCACTTCTACTCCTACCTCTGCTAGATTTTATATATTTGAAATCTGAATTTCGGTTTTTATCCTCCCCTTACATAGTTTACTTCATTCTGACTTTGACTAGGTTTATTTATTTTAAGGTCATTTCCTTACTCTTAAGACCATTACTTGCTGTATCTAAATTCACATTATCCCTACCATATTTTATTGATGTTTTTATATCACTATAAGCTTTTGGGACAACAGTTAATAAAATAATTGGTGAATAATCATCTATATTTTTATCACCAGTTATTTTTATGTTTTGAATTAATTTTGTGAAGTCATTTAAATTTTTTTCAATATTTTTAGACAAATCTAATTTATAATTGAAAATTTTCTCAAGCAAAAATAATTTACTAGGCAAGGAGGTTTCAGTATAGAGTTCCTCTAATTTATTCCATAATATTTTTTGCAGAATCTTGCTTTCCTACTTTTCTTAAAACAGTATCGGACAGATTTAGTATTATTGAAGAATAGGCATATTCATCATTTTCAAGTTTCTTTTTATTAGAAACACCTTTAGCATATCTACCATCAATAGCTTTGAAAACTTTTTGTTGAATTAAAATACCCTTCATTTTTTATTGCCATATTGAAAAATCAAACTTACCATCAAAAGGTTGCCATTTATAACCTGTCATTTTACTATCACAGAAGCAAGAAAAAATATAACAGGAATAATAGTTCAAGAGATATCAACAGAGTGAATAATATTAACAACAAAATCACCAAAGCAGTTAACAGATCAATGGGGAACCCAAATCAACACTCAACCAGATAACCGACAGTCTTAGGCCTCGGCCAAGTCAGGAACTAACGAGGGGGGTTTTGGTCTCGGTTTATAAGAAACAGAAAGCAATAGATAAAAATAAAGCCAAACGTATTGCAGTAATAAGAATGCACAAAGCAGTATCAAGAAACAGAAAGAATAACACAAAGCTAGACTAGAACAAATTAAAGAGGGTCAAGAAAGATGTTATCGTGTCAAGAGACAGAGCCTATGCTCCGATACCACTGTTGGGAGTTAATCCCACCAGTTATCAGCCTAGAAAATCTCAAATCCTAACCTATTATTGCAACACAATAGTTGATACGAGACCCTTAAATTACAAAATAGATATATACAATAATATAAAGTAATATACAGATCTTAAAATAAATTTACAGATCTATAGAGATAATCAGAGAATAACAAGAGTTCAGGCTCATAGAGTCAGATCCGGTGAGATTGAAGCCTACAGCCACAAAAGGCCGGCAACTTTTCTCACGGTTTCTTAACAACAGCCAACAACTAGATACCCTTGGCCACAAAGACCCACAACTAAGGTTTTTACAGGAGATTTAGTACACAGAGAACTTAATACTATCAGAAGAAGGGGAGAAAAAGAGGATAACCTTTTTCAGTCGGTTAAAAAAGGACATGGTAGCTTTTATAGAGTCGATTCATTAAACAAGCAGAGAGATAGAGGCGGCAGAGAAAGGGTTTTGAGGCCATCAAAAAACGGTGGGGAAGTAACCAAAGACAGAGAGAGAAACGAGGGAGAAGAAGGGTCAAAGTGAGAGAGGACGACTAAGAATGAGGGTTAGGGTTCCAACATTCAAAATAAATAGGACGGGTTACCGGATCGGATAGATGGGCTAGGAGGAATGGACGGCCAGGGCCAGACTAGTAGGCCAAGTGGGCTGAGGCAGAAAATTGTTGAGCCCTCCAGGTGAGAGAGATGGGCTTGGGCTGGGCCTATTTAAACAGGTCATGGGCCAATAAATTTCTTACAATAATATTTTAGTTTCAAGCTTACAAAATATTATTTCAAAGCTGGCGACCATAGATTTGAATGCTTATGGTCGGTCAGGCAAGATGGCATTTGGGTGGGTCATTCCTGTACTAGGTGTAGGGGACAAAATTCAAGCAGTATCTCTTTCAACAGAATGCCTAATCAACTATTACAAGTGATTTGGAGTACGAAACTCCTTAGAATACAAACCGAATATTACAGACCAAAGAATAATCAAAATATTAACAGTAATAAACAAATAAAACAATGGTTTGAAAGTGGCTCAGGAACTTAGCCAGATTCAGTCGTAAAAGGGTCACGGTCACTTGGCACCGAACCCACTAAGGCCAACCCACGGTTGCTCCACACAAAGTCGAGATCAACACAGTAAGCCACCGGTCACAATAGACCCACAATTCACACAGAACACTCAAACAAAGAGATCTCAGAAAGAAAGGCTTAGTTTCAATGGTGTGTGGGAAGAAGGGTTGAAACCCCCTTTTATAGACGACAAGATCCGATAGAAGAATGGTAGGCAAGGTGGCTTTCCTAAAGCCATTAAGTTGGCTTCGGAAAGCCACCGCCATTATTGGCGGTGGAGGGATAAGGAAAGGACAGCCATAGGAGGTAAGAGGGTATTGAGAGAGAGAGATTTACAGTAGGCGCTAAGGAAGGGGGAAAAAAAGAAATGGGTTAGAGATAGGGTTAGATAGATATTTATATAAAAGCAGTTGGGTCGGGTAGTGGGTTGGACCGGGTCGGATATGGGCCTCCAGGTGGGTTGGCCTTAAGTGGGCTTGGTAAGTTGAGCCTACCAATAAAATAGGTCCTGGGCCATAAATCACAACACTAAGTTCGGTAAAAATATATGATTGGTAAGAGAAGACAACATCAATCATATCATATGCACTTGATCTACATGGATACTAAGTCAAATGCTAAGAATTTTATTTCCTTCTAACTTGTTATTATTTATTTTTTTTTAACTTTTTTCTCCCTCCAAATCGTGGGAGGGCCCAAATTTTAATCATTATGAGAAGACAAATAACTGTTGAGAATTATTTAACAATACCTATGGTATATATCACGTTCAAACAACACACGAACGATCAGCGACAAACAAACGTTTCAAATCCACATGATTAATGTGATTTTACAATCCCGATTTAGTACCAATCATATATTCTTTTTAAATCAGTAGGAGGAAATTGATTGTCGATCCAAAAACCATCATCCTTCACAGACCACAAGCATATGTTCTCCTCCCCATTCTCACAAAAAGAAGCAAGATGCTTATTAAAAACTTCATGAGCTACGTTCTTGGAATCCCACTGAAATCGACAGAAAAACATCGTACTCACCCAAAAGTTCATACGAAAACGCCAATGGAAATCATCATTCACATAGAGTGTGTGATTGCCAAGATCGTCGTCTTTGGAGACACAGTGAATTAACAGTGCAAACACATTATTCGGGAGATTATTAACAACATGAACAGTAAAAACCTCGGCCGGCCGACTTTTGATGGGGATATATTAGCAATGTGAGGCTCATGGTCTCTTGCAATTGCTTTGGCATTTACAAGAACAGCCAATTCACTAAGGTGATAAATTGATAGAACAAATAAAGAGAAGAGGCACCTCTTTGCGATAGAATTCATTTTACAAATCAAGTTCTGTGGAAAATAAAATAAAATTGGAGTGATATATGGTTCAATTTTCCTCTTTCTAGAATGTTCGTAGGCCTAGGATTACATGATAATTTATATTGAATATTTTTATTATTAGATTACAAGATTATGATTGTTGTAATTAACTCTAATTTTTTTAATAATATAATTAAAACTATAATTGAATTCAGACATGGGATTCATGTGATCAGGAGTTTCAATGTATTATCTCGGACTTATGTCAAATGTAATAATTTAGAAACTGAATAATGAAAGAAACTTTGGTCTTATTTGGTTGTTAGATTGAGGAAAAAATGATGAGTTAGAAATTAATATATATTTTTTTTGTTATAATTAATTTTTTATAGCCCCAAAAAAAATTGTTACGAGTATTGGCTATTGTTTTAGCAGGTGAGGTTAAAATTGTTAATAATAAGTAAAAAAGATGACAAAATACTACAATAAAATATAATAGTAGTAATACATACCAAGAGACAATTTTAAAGTTATTATTAAAATTATATATTAAGTGATAATAATTTTAATCTAATTACTGTATAATTATTATGATGATACAAGATGTGTATTGTCACTATAGATAATTAGTAACACATCTATTGTGATAGCTTAGTGACAATATAATATAATGATAATAATTTATATATGCATGTATCACTAATTATCATTAGTGATATTTTTTTATAAGTAAAATCTAATTAATGATTTTTTTTACAAAATTATAATAATCATCGTTAAAACCATAAAATTTATAGTGATAAAATAAAAATATTTATCAGTAAATATGTTTATATATATCATGAGAGACAATATTAAACCGTCACTTGTTTTTTAATTTTTGTCGCTAATCTTATTATTTTGTTTATTAGTGAATGACTGAATGATTTAGTTATATTTAGAATTGAGATAAATACTTTAATCATAGTTAAGGTCATGATAAATATTTATTAATTGCCATGAAAATTTAAGTTTTATGTTGATTTATATCAAAATATTTATACTTTGATCTTTTTTTTTCCAATGTTTCATTGTGAGGAATAATTCATTTTCATTATTATTATATTTTTTTTCTGAATTGAGCTTTCACAAATTGTACATATTAATTGATTATTTCACCACTACAAAAAATAAAATATTTAATTAGGATTAATTATCATGATTAAAAATAAAATAGACATAGCAAATAGTCATTGACCACGGGTATGCAATAATTGTTGGTTGTGCTATATGCGAGGGTGGCAAAAACATTTACCATGACTAAGTCATGATAAATATTTTTACAATGGCTCTTAGCCATGGAAAATAACTTCTTCTTGATGAAAAATTTCTGTTTTTGCCTTTGATTTTATTTAATCTTGATTAATAAAAATTATTAACCATAAAAATATAAAAATTATTAACCATTATAATATAAAAATATAAATTTGAGTTCCATAAAAATGAGTACATATCTATTTATAGTAATTTATTACCGTTTTTATTTTCTTTTTGTTTCCTTTGAATGTACACCATTCTTAGAAATTGAATATTTAATTCTCATTTTTTAAAAAAAATATTAATTTTTATTTTTCCACATATTTTCAATTGAATTTTTGTATAGCCACCAATTTGACCTCTATAACGAGTGTGCAATAATTTCATATAAGTTTTTTTTTTCTTTAAACACTAAAACATATGCACCAACCCTCTCCATCATGAATTTTTCTCAGATTTTTAGGCTTTTCTTCATCAAATCAATTACAATTATACTATAAATTTTAAATTTAATAATTAATATATTAATTATCAACGTTAAATATTTATAAATAACGAACTAAAAAATTATTATTATAATAGACAAACAACTATTATTAAAATAAATCATCAATATACAGGTGCAATTTGAACTCCGTAACCTCATGGTTATAGAACCTCAACCTCGTTAATTAAGTTAAGTCTCGTAGCTAAAATAAGTATTTCTACTTATTTAATTATCCCTAAAGGGAAACTCTAGAAATGCAAAGCAGCAACAACGACGAACACCTGAGCAAGACACGATTTGATTACTTATAAACGTATCATATCCAGACGATTAATTTCCTGTCAACAACTGCAGGCCAAAAAAAAAAAAAAAAAATTCTTACAAAAATCAGGTTTGACGAAATTCATCTCAGAAGGTCGATCAATGTCAAGTACTTCACTTATTCCTTCTGGACTATGTAATCATGGTTGGCTTTCCTCATAAGTTGGTACACGCCGGTGCAGCCCAACGCGAAGTTATTGGTGAATAGATTCCAGTTCTTAGGGGTGATCACGGTGCAGTAACGAGCACCGATGAATCCAGCGATGGCAAACGCCGCCTGCTGGGGGTACGACACCGTGTCGGGCGGGTTGGAGAAGTTGGAAATGTTGGCTGCACTGAGTGCCCACTTGAACGTTGGTGCCCAGAAATGAATGGTTTTGGGTCCTGCCGGATGGTTCCACAACCCTCGTACCAATTTCCTACTTGCCATGATCGCTCTCTGTGTCCGTTTGTGTAGATTCAAATGAACTATTTTGTAGAATTTTAGGTTTATGTAAGTTTGAAGATTGCTCAAAGTGTGGTGTGATATTTATTGCGAAAGCCCCTCATTTGCCTGCACACTTTATTAGGACAGGTCTACCTATACCAAAAATTGAATGAACACATTTATGGCTTTCGGATCAACATGTGTTGTCTTGAATTATATAAGTAGGTGGATGTTAGATTACTATTACCTATGTTTTAATTGTTATGCACTAAAAATCGTGTTAAATAATTACTACTAATTTACTGTGGCTTGGTAAAACACCCATATTAGTTATCCTCGAAAAAATTACTGTCGGTACACGTTATGTGACCGTGGTTAATAACTATTTGTTATGATTATTTCTTTTTAGCTATGGTTATAAGTCATAATTCTTTTAGTGTAAATATTACCTGATTTCTTGTTATTTTTTGGATGACAACTTAAAATTTAATTAGATGAGATGATTAATTAATATGGGTAAATTATATTTTTGGTCCCATAAGTGGGCATGTTTCCAACTTTGGTCCTATTAGTGAATCTGTTTTCAAATGTAAATGTGTGAATTAGCTTGAATGTGGGACCAAAATTGAAAACATGTCCATTTATGGAACTAAAATTGAAAACAGGTCCACTTATGGCACCAAAAATGTAATTTACATTTCTTTTGATTATATTGACTAACAGATAGAGCAACTATCATTACCAATTGGACAAAACTCCCTCAATGGTCCTCAAGTTGAAAAAAAAAAAAAAACCACATATGGGACTCAATGTGCGAATTAACCTGAGTCTAGGACCAAAATTAAAAATAAATCCACTTATGGGACCAAAAAATGTACTTTATCCCAATTAATACGTATCAAAGTCAGTCCAAATTACATGTATTTAATTTGAATATGCTTCTACTCGTTTTTTAGCATAAACCAAACGTGCAAAATTAAAAAAGGTTGGTGTCACTAGTAATTAGCCATAATTAGATGTTAAATTCCTTCTAGTGTGTATCGATTACGTCTCACACGCTACGATTTTTTTTCCTCCAAAATACCTCAAAGTTGAAAAAGGTTTGCAGATTTTGCCCAAAGAAATCTAAATTTTTTTAAATTGCATTTGGATTGAAAGTTTTTAAATCAAGAATTTCAAATGTTTAATGACAAGTCCTTTGAATATGTTCGGATCATTCTAAATTTAAAGTTTTTTAAATTCTTTAATTTTAATTTTAATCTATTTTTATTAAATATTGATAGATTTCAAATTCTTCTCGAATTCAGTTATTTAATTTTTTTTTTCAAATTCATGTCCATCAATACAAATACGCACTATGGCTAATTGCATTCGGAGGGAAGAGTAGATGTTAAAAATTGCACTTCTGCCCCCAATTAATTAAGATTTTAGCAATTTCAGTACCAAACTTTATGAAATTTTCATAAAAAAAGACATATTTTTGTAATTTTGATACTGCTATTGTTCTTTAAATTAAATAATTATGAGATAGAATTTTCAACTTTGCTCCAAGTATTTTATTTCTATTCAAGTCTAATCCAATTATATGAGAAAATGATATTTATGATTGATGTTTGTAAATTCAAAGATTTGACATTTACTAAGATGTTGAGGTACTGTTGGTTGTCTCTATTATTAATATTAAAGTAAGTTATTTTGTGAGAGCAAAAATATATAAATAATTTAAATTGTAATAACTTAAAGAATTGGGAGTATTAAAAATTAAAGCTAAAAATAAAAAAAATTAAAGTTAGAGTATTTGAAAAATAAATTAATATTTATAATTTTTAAATTACAAGTGGCTCCCGTGATATTTGGCATAATTACAGATACCCCTTATTGTTTTATATCAATACTCCCTGATTTTAATGGCCAACTATCTCAATCCGTTAACTTCTGTTAGTTTCCGTCCATTTTGTGGTGAACTGATCAAAATGCCCTTGTGGACTATAAATATAATTTTATTACTTTAGAAACTTTTTAATGGACAAAGTGGACAATTATTTTACAATTTTTCAAAATTTTCCATTCAACTAGTCCGAGTTCTTTTTTATAATTTACAAAAATAAAAAAAAATACAACAAGGACAAAATTGACAATTTCAAACCTCCATCTAAAGATTACATAATACCATCAAACATCAGGTAGGTATTAATAAACTTTCCAATAATAAGATAATTATGTGAAACTGAACTCTCGGGACCTCATTGTAATTTACTCTTTATAAGTTTACTAACGAGCTGTAAAAATTAATAGGGAGCCAATTATAATATTTTGTTTAAATAAATGTAATATAAAATACTTATTATTGGACCACATACTCAGATTATTTTTTAAGTCTATATAGGGATCTTATAGATCGTCTCACAGGCTAATAGGATAATGTTACACGAAAAAAGTTAAACCTAAGTATTTATTACATTTTAAGTCTAGTATGTAGGATGATACAAATTTTTATAAGTCTATTTTGGAGAAATGTTAATTGATTTAAATCCGTATAATATGTACAAATTTGAGTGTATGATGAATGTGTTTTTTGGTCTTGTTGCTAGTGAACTATTTTTTATTTTAAAATTTATGATTTTTGTTTATAAATTGTTGGGAATAATAATTTTTTTTGGTAGTGTACGCAGTGTAATATTAGTGACAAAATATCAAATGATAATTTTACAATTATTATTAAAAATATATATGAAGTGACAATAATTTTAATTTTATCGCAATTTAATTCTAGAAAACTTATTAGTAACAATAAAAAGTATGTAGATATATTGTTATTTATGAACAATTAGTGACACATTTATAGATATAATTATATTTTTTGTTAGTGGGTTTTCATTAATTATTTATAATAATAATTAAATAATTAAATGCAGAGCTTTTTTTGTTACTAATTATTGCTAGTTGCAATTCTTTATATATAATTACAACTATTAAAATTATATAAATTATTATGATCATAAGAAATAATCTTTTTGTCACTTAATATATGTAATTAATGACAATAATAATATCATCTTGATATTTTTCCACTCACTATAAAAAAATATTCTCTCTCTCTCTCTCTCTCTCTCTATATATATATATATATATGGTAAATAAATAGCAATTTATCTTGTGATTTTGCAAATAAACAAATTACCCTCCTATAAAACTAAAATAACAAATTACCTCTTTATGTTTTTAAAATGGAGCAATTTACCTTCTTGTCTAAGGAAGTAAATTATTTCACTTTAAAAAACATAAGGGGTAAGTCGATGTATTTTAGAAAACACAGGAAGGTAAATTGCTATTTTCTTTTCCATAGAGGATAATTTGCTCATTTACAATATCACAAGGGGGTTGTTTGTACTTTTTCCTATATATACACTATAGGATAATTATATTTGTATTCCTAATCTATAATTTATTTGTATAAATGATCCTTCTATTTTTGTGTAATTACAAAATTATTCTTAACAGTGAAAAGTATGAATAGTCTGTGTAACGATGGTAACGCTTTGGAAATAGTATGTGTAATTTTTTAAAGAAAATAGAGATAATTTATGCAGATGATGTTAACGTTTTGTGTAAATGTACGTATAACATTTTAAAAAATAAAAATAATTTATGTAAATAGAATATAGATCATGTGTAAGTACAATTATATAGGAGGATATACTATAACTGCATGTCTAAATTGGATGGTATGCTTATGACAATTTGTCAGCTTTGTTGCCCCATAGAGGTATTTATTTAACCTGGATTATGTATTTAAGAAATAAAAAAGTATAAACTTTGTATATTTGATATTATTCTTTTTTTTTTATTAAAAAAAGATCGAGTTGGGTTTAAACATTATTTAAAAGTTTTAGGGTAAATTACAATGAACTATTTTGATATTTGATGTAATTATAAACATCTCATTATTATTCCAAGAATGATTAATGCCCCCAATTTTAATGGTCGTCCGATAACTAGCTCAATATGTCCGTTTGTCTCTGTTAGGTGTCCATTCATTTTTGTGAACGTCCCTTGTTGATTATGAATTATGATTTTATTTATTTTTTAAAATTTTCTAAAACTTCTTATTGACTAAATGGATAATTTTTTTTTATAATTTTTCATCATTTTCCTTCCACCTTGTTCGATTTTTTTTTATAATTTTTATAATTTTTCTTTTAAGAAAAGAAAATTAAAAATATAAGAAGGGCAAAATTGACAATTCCAGGTTTAATTCAAGAGTTACTTAATCTATACTATATAGAAAAGAGAATCACATTTTCACTCACAATAATAGTTACTTACACCGTGACACCAATTTTCTAAATTACCAATAATATCCTTATGTATTTCAATTACCCTTTCTCAAATTATTCGTTTCATCTATTTATATATACTATCTATCTATACGAATATGAACAGTTTACACACAAACGACTGTTTGTAAGACAACGAAATCAATATTTTTTTGTGTTGAGTATATTCTTAAATTAGTCTTATTTTACATGTGATATGTTGGTTTTTATATATTTTAGACTTAAATACATTTTGCACCCCTGAAATATGTTACACTTATCAATTATCTCCTAAACTAAATAAATCTTCATTTACCCCCTATCTTTCGATAGTTCTTTCAATTAAATAAAATGAACAAAAATACCCTTTACAATTAATAATATAATATATTCATATTAATGCCCACTATTGTTAAATATATCAATCATTTAAAAGTTATTCAACTACAATGTTTATAACTTAATACGAAATTTGTATAAATTAATTAAGTACAAAATAATTATTTCACTTTCATAATATGTTTTAAAATATAAATAATATTTATTATATACATGCAGGAACGAAATACCCAGTTGGCTATTTTATAAAATATCAAGAGATATTGATAGTTTCTCAGACAATGGAATATTCATAATTATTAAAAAAAAAAAATCGAGAAGAGCTTGTTGTAATTTACCCAAATTTTTAACCTCAAACTCATGCTCGGGTTAAGAATTACGAGCTTGATTCTTAAATGTGAGAGTTTATGGTCCCACTAGTGCAGGTATATATAGTATACTTTTTATAGTAGTGTCTTGTTTCTTTGTGCAATTTAAATATTTTTGTTGATTTAGTAATATTGATATATTAAATTATTATTCGAATTTAAATGTAATAAACGATGTAATAATAAATTAAATTTTATTCCAAATTTCAAAATCTTCAATTTATACTCTCAAGTGGTGTGCACGTGATAAAAAACTTCGTAAATTTTAAAATTTCAACGAAAAAAGTCTGGATCTGTGAAAATTTAAATTAGTGGATTGTTATCAAATTAATATTTCATAAGTTATATGTTATATTTGGTCTTTTAAGTTTTCGTTTAAAATTATTTTAATTTTTTAAGTTTATTTCTTGACTTTAGCATTCCTAAACTTTATTTTTTGTCTCAATTTGATCCCTCAAACCATTTTTCGGCAAAAATATTGCCAGAATTTGACTTTTTGAATGGTAAAATTATCAATTTAAGTTTGATTTTATCATTTTAGTCTCTTAAATTTATAAAATTATCAAATTAGTCCTTTTTTTTAAAAAAAGGGAAACCATTTTCTTTATATTTTTATATGGTATGATCTTGTTATCTTGTATGAAAAATGCAAACTTTAAACTCTTGCGAACATAATATTAACATATTGTTTAACTTAAAATAAAATAGTCTCTATTCTTTTTAATTTTCAAAAGTGACAAAAAATGTCAAAATTATAAATAAATTTATTAAACTTATCTAATCTAAAATATTTAAAAAAAATCTAAGTTGGTTCTTTAATCCTAACTCCTGTCTAATAAAATTAAATCTTAACAATATTATTAAATATTAACAACTATGATTTTGAAGAAAAAATTAGGGAATGTACTTTTAATTAGATTATCTAGTGAATTTTAAATATATATATATAAAAAATTCATTTTAAGAGGTTTTCTAAATATATAATCCCATTTTATAGAAAATCTCTTAAAATAATTATATATATATGACATACACCCAAAAATCTAGTTAATGATAATCTATCAACTTTTTGTTCGAAAATCCAAGCATTTGACAAATATTGTTAGGTTTAACTTTTCTAGACTTATCTTTAATTTTTAAATAAAAAATTACTGACTTAGATATTTTTTAATTATATTTTCATATTAGATAAAATTTATTCATAATTTTGGTGTTTTTTAACTACTGAAAAATGTAGACTGTTTATTTTAGGTGAGCAATATATTATTATTATGTTCACAAGTGTTCAAAGTTTCATTATTCACATAAAATAATTACAACATATCAGCATAAAAATATAAAAAAAAAGTTATTTTTTCTTGTAAAAAAGGATTTGAATTAGACAATTTTATCAACTTAAGGAATTAAAGTGATAAAATCAAACTTATTGACTATTCTACCCTCCAAAAATTCAAAATCCGGCCACATTTTCGTCGAAAAAATGGTAAGAGGGACCAAATTGGGACAAAAATTAAAGTTTAATAGAAAATAAACTTGAGGGATTAAAGTGATTTTAAACGAAAATTTAAGGAATCAATTATATAATATTTACCCTATTTCTAATATTTATTGCAATTAACCCCATTTATATAGATACAGGTTAGGTACTTAGGTTTATATATCTCAAGGTCAAAAGGAGGGAAAACATAAAGTCCTGTTGCAGCCTAAATTAATACTTCCCAACCATAAACCGACCCACCTCCATTACTCCTTCGCATGTTCCTAGGCAAAGCCGCCTCTCACCAATTTTTCCTTTCATTTTGAGGTTGTGGAAAAATAAACACAAATCTGCATTTTTTTTTTAAATTCATCCAAATTTTTTATATTAATAAAAAAATAAATAAAATAAAAAAATTTATATTTAATTTTTATTTGCTTATTACTAACTTATTGCAAGTTAAATAATTTTTTTTATCATCAAATTACTTTTATACAGACTTCACGCGTTAATGCATGTGAGGAGACATATATTCACCGTTATAAGAGTAGTTTAGTTAAAAAATAAATTTTTAAATTGCAATAAGTCA
This sequence comes from Sesamum indicum, assembly GCF_000512975.1. Lineage (NCBI taxonomy): Eukaryota > Viridiplantae > Streptophyta > Magnoliopsida > Lamiales > Pedaliaceae > Sesamum > Sesamum indicum. The sequence continues at coordinate 9,990,403 of NC_026159.1, read as the reverse complement.
GTAATAAGTCAATCGAGAATATATATCAATTTTTATTTAATAGTTCTTTTTTTTTTTTGTCAATATCAGCATATTTAGTGAATTTTGACTAATGAAGGGACTTATTTGTTGGACGAAAGCAAACTTCATAAATGCTAGATATAATTTTTCAAATCACAAAAAATCTACGCGTAATTACACCAAATTTAAAAAAAGAATACAATCATCCCTTTTTTTTCAATCATCTTATTTTTCACACTGAATTATAACAAAGGCCTGCTGATGAACCAGAACATTAATAGCAAACAACATCCTCCTAAGTAGGCATTGTACCTGATGATGTGGTATATTTGCTTCTCATGTAAATAATAAATTAATTTTTTGTTCAATAAAATTATACTACCAAAAAAATAATATATGAAATAATTAATCTTTTATTTATATTTTAGGAATTTAATTTCTGAAGTAAATACTTGATTAATTAATAATTATATTTATTTTTCGGTGAATCAAATGACGTCAAGTGTCAAATTTCATATTTTTGGCACGTGTATAATATTTTTCAAATCAAGTAAGTGCAAGTTAATTTGTAAATGAAATCGCATCTGGCAAATAAGAAGCAAATGACAAAAAAATTATGAAGGGAAAATTAAATCGTGCCACCTCATCAAGTAAATATGTAAAAGCCTTCCAACCTACAACTATATAGAGGGTGTTCTTCAACAGTTCAAGCACCACACAATCGAATTGAAGATACAAGCGAAGACGCAAGCAAGAGAGCTTCCAAAAAGTCTCAAAATCCTTTCAAGCGAAAATCAAGAAGAATCTACGGGGCTCAAAGCAAAAGTCACGGCGTTCATTGTGAAGATCAACCAAAGCTGATGGGTATCTGTTACAATACGCCAGAAAATGACAAAAACACCATTCATAAAGGGTATTAATGTCCTTTCGCTAAGGGATCCGCGCCTTTCTATCGGGCGGGTTGCAGGGGACCCGACCCGGTTCGAAAACCAGCCTTGAAGACCCGGACAATCACAGCCGTCCGATCAGGACGGGAGCCAGTAGGATAAGGCCACGTGGCCCATTCAACAGTGTCCAGCTGTGCTCTATAAATAGACCCGAAAACGCCGTAATGAAGGGAACTGTCCTGCATTTATTGTGATCGAACCTTGAGATCGCTTACTTTTCTTTCGATCAACCTAACTTGAGCGTCGGAGGGTCATTGTCGGGGACGTGGCCGACGAGCTCATTGTCTTATTCTCATGGAACCCAAAATCTGATCTTGGAGGGATTAGCTGTCTGTGACGAGTTCATGTCTCGGGTTCTCTGAATTCGAGCAGGATCAGTTGGCGCCGTCTGTGGAAATAACAAAAATACCCTTCATTAAGGGTATTAATGTCCTTTTGCTAAGGGATCCGCACCTTTCTATCGGGCGGGTCGTAGGGGACCCAACCCGGTTCGAAACCAGCCTTGAAGACCCGGACAATCACAGCCGTCCGATCAGGACGGGAGCTAGTAGGATAAGGCCACATGGCCCATTCAACAGTGTCCAGCTGTGCTCTATAAATAGACCCGAAAACGCCGTATTGAAGGGAACTGTCCTGCATTTATTGTGATCGAACCTTGAGATCCTTACTTTTCTTTCGATCAACCTAACTTGAGCGTCGGAGGGTCATTGTCGGGGACGTGGCCGACGAGCTCATTGTTGTCTTATTCTCATGGAACCCAAAATCTGATCTTGGAGGGATTAGGTGTCTGTGACGAGTTCATGTCTCGAGATCTCTGAATTCGAGCAGGATCAGTTGGCGCCGTCTGTGGAAATGATAAAAACACCCTTCATTAAGGGTATTAATGTCCTTTCGCTAAGGGATCCGCAACTTTCTATCGGGCGGGTCGCAGGGGACCCGACCCGGTTCGAAAACTAGCCTTGAAGACCCGGACAATCACAACCGTCCGATCAGGACGGGAGCCAGTAGGATAAGGCCACGTGGCCCATTCAACAGTGTCCAGCTGTGCTCTATAAATAGACCCGAAAACGCCGTAATGAAGGGAACTGTCCTGCATTTATTGTGATCGAACCTTGAGATCGCTTACTTTTCTTTCGATCAACCAAACTTGAGGGTCGGAGGGTCATTGTCGGGGACGTGGCCGACGAGCTCATTGTTGTCTTATTCTCATGGAACCCAAAATCTGATCTTGAAGGGATTAGGTGTCTGTGACGAGTTCATGTCTCGGGATCTCTGAATTCGAGCAGGATCAGTTGGCGCCGTCTGTGGAAATGATAAAAACACCCTTCATTAAGGGTATTAATGTCCTTTCGCTAAGGGATCCGCAACTTTCTATCGGGCGGGTCGCAGGGGACCCGACCCGGTTCGAAAACTAGCCTTGAAGACCCGGACAATCACAACCGTCCGATCAGGACGGGAGCCAGTAGGATAAGGCCACGTGGCCCATTCAACAGTGTCCAGCTGTGCTCTATAAATAGACCCGAAAACGCCGTAATGAAGGGAACTGTCCTGCATTTATTGTGATCGAACCTTGAGATCGCTTACTTTTCTTTCGATCAACCAAACTTGAGGGTCGGAGGGTCATTGTCGGGGACGTGGCCGACGAGCTCATTGTTGTCTTATTCCCATGGAACCCAAAATCTGATCTTGGAGGGATTAGCTGTCTGTGATGAGTTCATATCTCGGGATCGCTGAATTCGAGCAGGATCAGTTGGCCCCGTCTGTGGAAATGACAAAAACACCCTTCATTAAGGGTATTAATGTCCTTTCGCTAAGGGATCCACACCTTTCTATCGGGCGGGTCGCAGGGGACCCGACCCGATTCTAAAACCAGCCTTGAAGACCCGGAGAATCACAGTCGTCCGATTAGGACGGGAGCCAATAGGATAAGGCCACGTGGCCCATTCAACAGTGTCCAGTTGTGCTCTATAAATAGACCCGAAAACGCCGTAATGAAGGTAACTGTTCTGCATTTATTGTGATCAAACCTTGAGATCGCTTACTTTTCTCTCGATCAACCTAACTTGAGCGTCGGCGGGTCATTATCGGGGACGTGCCCGACGAGCTCATTGTTGTCTTCTTCTCAGGGAACCCAAAATATGATTTTGGGGGGATTAGCTGTCTGTGACAAGTTTGTGTCTCTGGATCGCTAAATTCGAGTAGGATCAGTTGGCGCCGTTTGTGGGAACATTTGAGAATTATCATGGAGGGTTCATCGAGGAGAAACGCCGGGGAAGAAGAGACGCCCAGAAAGGAGGGACCCACGATGCGAATAACCAAGGATGAATTACAGAGAATGATAGAAGAAGCGAGTCGGAATGCCATTGTAGAATATACTAGAAGAACTGCGACCCCAATGGTCAAAGAAACTGCAAGGAGACAACTATTCGAAAATACTGAGCCCCATAGAGAGTCGAGGGGCCATAGCGATTGGGAACATCGGAGTAAGAGACCGGCCTCATCGGAAGCTGGGTCCAGCAGTCATATTCGAACAAAGAGAAGAGAGCCTGTGATATCGGGGGCTGAGGTCGAGAGCGTAGGAAGACAGATAGAGAGCTTGAACAAACAAATTGATGAGTTAAAGAAACGAGGAGAGATAGTCCCACACAACAAGAATTCTCCTTTCGGTAATGACATTCTGGTCCAAACAATCGAACCAGGTTTTAGGGTACCTGATTTGCGGAGATATGACGGAATGAAGGATCCGCAAGAACATGTGGCCGCATTTGAAATAGTGATGAACTTATACGGACAACCGGGTCCTATCATGGCAAAATTATTCGCAACTACGCTCACGGGGAAGGCATAAGAATGATTCACAAACTTGCCCCGAGGAAGTATTGAATCTTACGAGCAACTGGTATAAAAGTTCAATTTTCATTTTGCGAGCAAGAAGAAACAGAAGAGGTCGGCGACTCATCTGTTCAACATCTGCCAGAGGGAAGATTGAGACATTGGAGGTGCAAGAATTGAGAATCGACATGATTGTCAGTATTCTAATTCACGGGTTGAGGAAAGGTACCTTCACATCTACGCTCGCTCGCGACCCGCCAAGCGATGTTGAGCAACTGATGGCTGTAACTCAGAAGTACATAGACGAGGAGGAAATGAACGCAATGAAGGACTCTGAGCGGAGAGAGCGCGAACAGGTGTCCATGCGACCATATGAAAGTAGAGAGGGAGGGAATAAGCAGAAACCGAAAAAGCCCGGAGAGCCCAAGTACCACAACTACACTCCGTTGGCCATGTCACGTGAGAAAGCATTGATGATGGTTGAAAATTCGAATGTTCTGAAATGGCCAAGACACACCAGGTATACCCCCTCTAAAAAATTTTCTAACAAATATTGCAGATTCCATCGTGAGAGGGGGAACAACACAGAGGAGTGTTTTTAGCTTAAGGACGAGATTGAGAGGCTGGTCAAATAGGGATACTTAAGGGATCGGGTTCCCCCAAATTGCAAGATTAGTAAGGAGACGAGGAGAAGCAAATCGAGAAGTCGGGATCGAAATCCTGGCCTTTCAAAAACTGATAAAGCCCCACCCAGTGGGAACAATGCGCCAACCAAGGGAGTGATATACACAATCGCTGGGGGATCGAGCGCTGGGATTCAAGTAGAACGCGGAAAAGATGCGCCAGGCTGTAGGATCGAGCAGGCAAAGAGAATTTGTGTTGAAGGTCGAGGATGAAGAAGTTATTTCCTTCGATAGCTCAGACAAACCAAGAGATAGTGGAGACCTAAATGACCCGATGGTCAGTAAGCTAGATATTGCGAACTTTACTGTCCATAAAGTGCTGATTGATAGTGGTAGTTCCGCAGACACCATCTTAAAAAACGTGGTTGATAAGATGGGTCTAGAGAAAGCTCGATTGGAACAGGTAAAAACCCCGCTGGTCAGTTTCGGGGGAAGCGAAGTAGCCTCTTTGGGGGGAACAATCGAGCTACCCGTGTCCATGGGAGATGAGCCGAAGAGAAAAACTTTGATGGTTAAATTTCTGGTAGTGGATACCCCATTCGCTTACAACGTTATCCTGGGTAGACCTGGGCTGAATTCATTCCGGGCTGTCATCTCCACTTATCACATGAAGTTGAAGTTCCCCACGGAGTACGGAATTGGAGAAGTGTCCTGCGACCAAAAGGAGACTCGAAAATGCTACAACTTATCATTGAAAGGGGAGCTTGGGCAGAAGAAAAGGAAGATCAAGGAAGATGTTGAACCTCGACCCTATGAGGCAGAGCACCTGAAACCCAACGATGAGTACAAGGTAGTGCAGCTCGTACCGGATGAACCAGATAAAACTACCAGGATAAGAGCGAACATGAAGGAAGGGAGATGGCCATGATTGAATTTCTGAGAAGAAACATTGACATGTTCGCTTGGAGCCCGTCAGATTTCACGGGGATCGACCTTGAGGTCATAGTACACCGGTTGAATGTCGACGCGATGGCTCGACCAGTACAATAGAGGAAGAGGTCGTTTGGTAGTGATAAGAATGAAGTCATCAGCAGGAGTTTGACAAACTACTTAAAGCTGGGTACGTATCGGAGATCCAATATACTAATTGGCTTTCTAACATGGTGTTTGTCCCCAAATCCTCCGGGAAATGGCGCATGTGTGTCGATTTTACAGATCTGAATAAAGCCTGCCCGAAGGATCCTTACCCCTTTCCAAGGATCGACGTAATGGTAGACTCAACGGCGGGGTTCGAAATTTTTTCAATGATGGACGCCTATCAGGGGTATCATCAAATCCACATGGCTGAGGAGGACAGAGACAAGACCTCGTTCATCACCGACAAGGTGATCTATTGCTACAACATGATGCCATTCGGTCTGAAGAATGCGGGCGCGATATATCAACGACTGGTTAACAAGATGTTTGGTGACCTGCTGGGAAAGACAATGGAGGTGTACGTTGATGATATGCTGGTCAAAAGCAGGAGGTCGCAGGACCATCTTAAGGACCTCGTACAAGCATTCAGCATAATGAGGTCGTACGGAATGAAACTGAATCCAGACAAGTGCACCTTTGGAGTAGGAGGAGGAAAATTCATAGGGTACATGATTAGCGAACGAGGAATTGAGGCGAACCCGGAAAAGATCCAAGCTATAATGAACCTGCGATCGCCAACCTCGGTCAAAGATGTGTAGAAGTTGATGGGAAAGATTGCTTCACTGAGTAGATTCATCTCGCGATCCGCAGATAAGAGCCTCCCTTTCTTCAAGGTTTTACGAAGGTCCAAGAACTTTGAGTGGAGCGATGAATGCAATAAGGCATTGCAAGAATTGAAAGAGTACCTTTGAAGCCCCCTCTGCTTGCAAATCCAGACGTTGCTCCTGTACTTGGGCGTATCTGAGAATGCGGTCAGCTCGGTGTTGGTGAGGGAAGAAGGAAGCAATCAAAACCCAGTATATTATGTTAGCAAGATGTTTCAGGGTGCTGAGTCAAGATATTCGGAGATGGAGAAGCTAGCCCTTACTTTAGTTGTCACGGCTCGAAAGTTGCGACCTTACTTCCAGTCGCATAAAGTGGTGGTACTGACCAATCACCCCCTCAAGCATGTGATGTCACGACTAGAGGCCTCCGGGAGACTGATCAAATGGGCCGTGGAATTGGGGCAATATGATGTGGATTACCAACCCAAGACCACGCAGAAAGCGCAAACGCTGGCGGACTTTGTGACAGAGCTCTCTAGCGATCCAAAGTCACCTGTTGTTGCTAAAGAACAGGGCTCGAAATGGATGTTGCACGTGGATGGCTCCTCAAATGCTAACAATGGAGGAGCGGGTATACTGATCCAAGGGCCAAAAGGAGTAGAGATCGAGGTGGCAGCTCGCCTGTCCTTTCCTGTTCCTAACAACGAAGCAGAATATGAAGCACTCATCTTGGGATTAGAACTCGCGCATGAAGCTGGAGGTAAAGATCTGGAAGTTTTTACAGATTCCCAGTTAATCGCGTTGCAAATTGAAGGAACATACGAAACCAGGGAAAGGACGATGACGTCTTATAAAGAGATCGTCCAACAACTAATGAGCAAATTTGATAAATGTTCTGTTTTGCAGGTGCCTAGAGCGGAAAATGACAAGGCAGACGCCTTATCCAAATTTGGGGCTGCAATGGACGGGATTAGAGATTGCAAAATAATAGCATTAGTACGCGAACGATCAACCTTAGCAAGCAGAATGGAGGTACAAGCAGTCTCCGAAGTGGGATCGTGGAAGGATGAAATCATTAATTACTTGGAGAACGATATCTTGCCTGCTGATCCCGTTGCTGCGAAAAGAGTGAAATTTCGAGCTACACGATTCACTATGTTGTCAGGGCAGCTATACAAGCGAACACTGGACGGACCTCTCCTGAAATGCTTAGACGAGGAAAGAGCTTTGTATGTGATGCGCGAAATCCACGAAGGGAGCTGTGGGAACTATTCAGGGGCGAGATCGCTGGCTCAGAAGATCATACAACAGGGGTATTTCTGGCCCACATTAGTTAAGGATTCCAAGGAGCTAGTGAAGAAGTGCGAAAGCTGCCAGAAAGATGCATCCCTGATACACCAACCAGCGACCTCGATGGAGCCGATCAAAGTGGCCTGTCCCTTCGACCAGTGGGGAATAGACATCGTGGGACCTTTCCCCCCCGCTCAAGCTCAAAAGAAATTCATCATTGTAGCGGTAGAATACTTCTCCAAGTGGGTTGAAGCTGAGGCCGTGGCCAAGATATTCGAGAGAGAAGTTATTAATTTCATTTGGAAAAATATCATCTGCAGGCTCGGAATACCCAGAATTCTAATTTCTAATAATGGCACCCAATTTCAAGGAAGGAAGGTTACAGAATGGTGCAAGGAGCTCAAGATCGAACAACACTTCACGGTGGTCGCGAACCCGCAGGCCAACGGGCAGATGGAGGTGACTAACAGAACGATCTTGCAGCACTTGAAAACACGACTGGAGAATAAGGGATCATGGGTAGACGTACTGCCAGGAGTTCTGTGGGCTTATCGCACAACTCCGCGAACTGCTACAGGTGAGACCCCATTTTGCTTGGTATACGGGACGGAAACTATAATTCTTGCGGAAATAGGAGAGGAGTACCAGCGGGTCGCCTCTTACGACCCTGGTTCTAACCAAGGTGAGTGGAGTTTCGACTTTACAGTGATTGAAGAGAAGAGAGATGCGGCATACGCCTGAATCTTGGACCATAAGGGGTTAATGATGAAAAGCCATGATCGCAGAGTTCGACCGTGACAGCTTCAAATGGGAGATCTCGTATTGAAAAAAGGAGAAACCTCTAAACACGTGGGCAAGCTAGAACCCCCATGGGAAGGACCGTACAAGGTGACCGAGATAAGGAAGAAAGGTACATACAAGCTACAAGATATGCAGGGACGAAATATGCCGCGCTCATGGAACATACAGAATTTGAAAAAGTTTTACGCATGAGTACGGGGATTTCGCGTCATGGAGCCTGTGAAAGGCCGTCAACTAGCTGGAGAACGCTTATTCTGGTGCTTGTGAAAGGTCATCAACTGCGGAGAGATCGCATTCTGGTACCTGTGAAAGGCCATCAACTACCTGGAGAACACTATTCTGGAGCCTGTAAAAGGCCATCAACTGCAGAGAGATCGCATTCTGATGCCTGTGAAAGGCCATCAATTTTCTGGAGAACACTATTCTGGAGTCTGTGAAAGGCCATCAACTGTGGAGAGATCACATTCTGGTGCCTGTGAAAGGCCATCAACTGCCTGGAGAACACTATTCTGGAGCCTGTGAAAGGCCATCAACTGCAGAGAGACCGCATTATGGAGCTTGTGAAAGGCCATAAACTGCGGAGAGATCGCATTCTGGAGCCTGTGAAAGGCTATCAACTGCGGAGAGATCGCATTAAGGAGTCTGTGAGTTCGAAAGTTCACATCCAAGGTTAAGAAGGTCGAATTTTTTGTATTAGAAAACAGTCATTAATGTACAGGTCAATACCAGAAAGAACTTGTACAAACTGTAAATTCTCTCGAGCAATTCTAAGAGGTCAATCTATCTTTTCATGTGACATTGTTTCGAAAGTTATGTGTATCTTATGTTTGTTATTACCTATTACCCTCAAAACGCGACACGACAACCGAAAAAGAGGCGTTCAACGAACTGCGATCTGAAAAAGATGCACTTCACACGCCAACTGAAAAAGAGGCGTCCAACAAAACTGTGATCTGAAAAAGACGCAGCCTGAAGTACGATCTAAAAAGGACGCACTCCACACGCCAACTGAAAAAGAGGCACTCAACGAACTGCGATTTGAAAAAGACACAGCCTAAAGTGCGATTTGAAAAAGATGCACTCCACACGCCAACTGAAAAAGAGGCGTTCAACAAAACTGTGATCTGAAAAAGACGTAGCCTAAAGTGCGATCTAAAAAGGACGCACTCCACACGCCAACTGAAAAAGAGGCGTTCATCGAACTGCGATCTGAAAAAGACGCAGCCTAAAGTGCAATCTAAAAAAGACGCAGCCCAAAGTGCAATCTGAAAAAGATGCACTCTACACGCTATCTAAAAAAAGATGCATCTGATAAAGACGACGATCTCAAAAAGATGCTATATTTGAAAGAACAGGAAGCATGCAATAAACAAAAGCGAAAAACTACAAGTATGCGAACTGTCAAATGATCTTCATTGATGAAAGCCAGTCACAGGGTTACATCAAAAAATCTTGCCCCCAAGGTCAGTTCTCAAAAATACAATTTCAACCATCAGCCAACATATCTACAAGAAAAAATTATTTGAACAAATCAGAATTTGAGACAAAAGAGTTGGCAAAAGAAATTCCTCAGTCATCAGCTTCTAGCTCTTCCCTCAAAGCTGCAAACTCGTCCTCCTTGAGATCGGGTTCAACGGGATAGGGTTGAAGGTCGCCATCGAGCGTGATATCAATTTGACTGCGATCAAAAGACTCTTGAAATCCTCCAAGTTTCTCGATTTGAGCCTCACATGTCTTATAGCCCTTGGCGAAAGAGTCAGCAGATTTGATCTCCACAGCAGTCTGGAAAATGTCCGTCTTCAGGAAGCCACGGACAACTGCCATACGGGAGCTCGCTAAGATCTGGTGATGTTCTTCCAGCGAGATGCGACCGGCCTGGCCTTCGTCAAATCCTTTCTTGTGGCCTTCGACCAGCCCGACCTCCCGACCAGCCTCAAACCCTTCTTTCCGACCTTTGGATAGGGCTACCTCCTAATCCTTCTTAGCGGCGGCAAGCTCGCTTTCCAAACCCCTGAGTTTCTCGAGCAAAGTCTGCATTTCTTCCACATGGGTTTGGTCCATCCTATCTCTCTCAACCAGCTGTGCCTGGAGCTCCTTTACTTTCCTGTCGTACAAAATGTAGTTCTTGCGATAGGACGTGCATTTCATGGATAGGCTCTAGAAAAACGTCAATGCCTGCAGTATTGATCAAAACTGTTTAGACTCGAACACCAAAACTACAGTAAAAAATCCTTTAGGATCCACTCCAGCGTTTAGAAATTAGTTAATCGGTAAAGATACATGTACTTGATGCCCCACCCAAGAGAGAGACCCAAGTCCTAGTAGCCCCGCTAAATGGTGATTCAACATAGATTCTACATCTTGAAACCAAGCTAATTTTGGGGCCGCTTTATGATAATGAAACCAACCAGCAAAAAGCATTAACGCTGCAAAGACCAATGACCGGAAAGAAATTTGAGAATTTCTAGGGTATGGAATCGTAGTCTATATAGAATTATAATAGAAAGGTATCCATTAATCCTAGTCTACAAAATCTAGACCTATCAATCAGTCGATTCATTCTAATTCATTGATTTAATCGATTCAAAATAGTAGAAATAGAAGGGAGTCGTTTTTGCAAACAAGAATCCTTTAAATAGGAGATTACTTGCAGCTGAGCATGAACCCCATATTCCTCGACCCGAACAGGATTATTCGTTACTAGGGAACTCTAATCGCGGAGAGAGGTGAGAGAGTCATATAGCTCGAAGGATTCTCCCCCCGCTTCAGAACAGAGGATAGAGCTGGAGGAATTATCCCACCTCGAAGTCATTCGATCTCCCTGGGGTTCAAACAAGTGGGATCGATCGCCTCTCAAAGCTTCCCTAGTCTCCTCTCAGCATGAGCCGAGCTGCTCTAGTCTCAAGAACCTTTCACGCTCGTCCGCCTGTCCGGTTTTGTCTGCGGCTTCCATAGCCATCCTGCTCAATGCCTTAGATCGATGGGATTTAGGTTTTGAAGAACCAGAGGGTTCCACTGGCTCTTTCTCTCTTGCCTCATCCCCATGCCCGTGTTTGTGTGAAACCTGTTTCCATTTTTTCGATCTTTCCCCGCTATCACGATCGCGTTTCCCAGGCTCGGCCCCCTGATCTCCACTCAGATCATCCAAATTCAACTCCGAGTCCGAGGAGTTATAACCATGTAGAGGGAGAGGGGGGGTCTCTTCACTGTCGACCTGGATAGGGTGATGGGCGGCAGGGCTCGCAGGCACTGGGGGGTCGCAAAGGGGCTGGTACAGGCGAGTTCGAAGGGGGACCTGCAGGAGCTGCGACCTGTTTCCCCTTGGCCTTCATCTTATTTTCTGCCGCCTTCAGTCTCATAGCGTGGCGAGAACTCATGATTATACTATCAGCAAAACAGAGGTTGGTGAGCGAATTCGAATAGAACAGTAAGGAAAAACATCATACCAGAAATAAGAGATCACCTAAAGGCTCTTCGATGTGGAGGGGCGCTAGAGATAGCCCAGACAGTCGCAAAACCTTCTCAGTGAGAAGCTTCTTGGGGTCGTACTTATAAACAGTTAAACTATTTATTTGGTCTCCCTCCAGCCCCCCTCCACTTGTTTTAGGAACATATTTATATTTACTCCATTCCATGTTAAAAGGCCAAATACCGGTTGGAGATCGAATAAAAATGTATCTGTCTAACCAGGCCCCTACGTTCGATTTCAATGTACTTAGGTACCTACAGTCAGGCTTGGCAGAAAAGTAGATGAAACCTCTATCACCGGACCGTTTGGAAGTGGTGAAAGAGTACAAACTACAGAAGTTATCAAAATTGGGTTCTATATAAAAAAATTGCATTATTACAATAAAAAGAACAATATGAGTAATAGAATTAGGAGAAATCTGCATAGGGCATATCTCCAGTTTATTCAAAATCGCAGATAGAGAAGGAGCTAAAGGGAATCTCAACCAGGCATCAAGATGCTTGATAGAAAAGGCACAGAAACCAAGGGGAGGACGGTGCATGCGATCGAAAGCTCTAGGAATAATAATATTGTATTCAGGGGGTATATAATATTTTTCCCTAATCTTGCGAATAGGGTTTCTAACACTACTGACTACAGCTTCCCAAGGATTCCTAGCGAGCCTATCTTGGAATCCTTCAAGGGAAGAGGGCCCTGCTTGTTTATCAAGAGTTTTGGAAATCTGGAACCTTTTTGTTCCTTTTTGGAGAGGTAGAAAAGGAACCGTGAGCAGACCCAGAACGGGTCACAGACGACCCGGTGATGAGTGTCGAAGTCCACCAAAAATAATTCCTACGAACACTTTTGTAGATGTGTGAGTAGGGTCGAATCCACAGAGATTGGTTTTAAATTAATTCCTTCAAAAATGAAAATAATTAGGGGGAGTTTTGATTGGAAGAAGAATAAAACTAAAAAGCTAATAAAATTAAAAAAAAAGATAAATATAAGAGAAGCGTATTCCAGTTAAAGATAGGATCACACTTAATTCCACGGTTGATCATAGATGCAAAGATAACAATTACTCATGATAGATAAATTGGTTATGGCAATTGGTACGACCTAACGACCTCACCTTTCCTTACCTTGTGGATAGTCAAGGAACGTCCGTTGACTAAATCCCTAATCAGTAAACAACCTTGGGAACGTCCTCAAGATTTAATTTACCGACAGCATTAAGAACTAGAAAGGCCCAATTCTAACCAATAAATTCCTACGAGGATTTATTTAAGTTAGATTGTGCATTCCCCACAACATAATCGAAAACTTCTACATAATCAATTATGTTGTGTTACCACTAGTTATCGAACTAAACAAACAATTACGGATTTGAAAGTTCAATTGGCTAGGCACTTTGAATAAGTGAGGGAGTAGTGATGGGTATCTGCTACAATACGCTAGGAAATGACAAAAACACCCTTCATTAAGGGTATTAATGTCCTTTCGCTAAGGCATCCGTGCCTTTCTGTCGGGCGGGTCGCAGGGGACCCGACCCGGTTCGAAAACCAGCCTTGAAGACCCAGACAATCATAGCCGTCCGATCAGGACGGGAGCCAGTAGGATAAGGCCACGTGGCCCATTCAACAGTGTCCAGCTGTGCTCTATAAATAGACCCGAAAATGCTGAAATAAAGGTAACTGTTCTGCATTTATTGTGATCGAACCTTGAGATTGCTTACTTTTCTCTCGATCAACCTAACTTGAGTGTCGGAGGGTCACTGTCGGGGACGTGCTCGACGAGCTCATTGTTGTCTTATTCTCAGGGAACCCAAAATTTGATCTTGGAGGGATTAGCTGTCTATGACGAGTTCGTGTCTCAGGATCGTTGAATTCGAGCAGGATCAAAAGCCAACATTTAATTTAAGAAGAAGATGAAAGATGAACGAATTAACGTTGACAATAGACAAATTCATCTCGGCTGAAGATCAAAGCCTCAATTCTACCAAGAAGTACTCGAGTTCAAGTCAAACTCTCAAATTTATAGCGTTTAATTTGCGAATAAGTCAAAAGACCTTCAAATTAATATTATTGAAGATCCAAATCAACATCGAAGGAGATTAAAATGCCAAGTTCCATCTTCGAAGTTGTCAAAATCAAAGATTGCACTCGTGAAACCAAGAATCCGAGGTTTTAAGTAGAAATTTCATACTCACAAAGTACAATTAAAATAAAATATCATTTCTAGTATTTTTTTATTATTTACCTTAAATAAATTCAAAACTACAAAATTTGAATTATACTTGTATCAGATGTGGACCGGAATTATGCCCTACATGCAATCTGGGATGTGGAGATCATAACCAACTTGTAAAACCGAACTCATATAAATAGGAAACCATGTAATACAAATGAGGTAATTAGTCAACTCTCCCAGTCCCGACCTACTTGTCCATTCTTTCAATTTCATACACTTTTCAGCACTCCACTGATTTTGTCTTCGTTCTTTCACTTCGTTTACTGATTTTTCAAGTGTTTTGCATATATGTTTTAATTTGAATCCTAATTCAAATCGTTACTAATTTAAGTATACGAGTGTTTGCTTCTATTTGGTAGGTTTGTTTTAAAAGAATTTTAAAATTTTCGATTGGTTTTTGAACATTTTGTGGTGCTACTGGGGCGATAAGTATAAAATATTATAAAAATAACTCTTAATTTTGTTGCAAATACATGTAAATTTCTAGTATTATATACTTTGGGAAAGATACAATGATCCTCTGTGATATTGGGAATGGTAATAAAATCTCTGTAAAAAATAAAGTATCAATCACACTCCCTGTGATATGAAAAAAAAAAAATTAGAAACCCCCGAGGCCAGAGTTGGTGGTACATGCGCGAAGACGACGATTATGGTTCTGGAAAGTGTAATTTTTTTTTTTAAATTTTGCCCTTCTCTTAAATCAATATATGTTAATATATATATTATATAATATATAATGCATGCTAGAAATTTGGTCACACCACAAGAGTAGAAAGATCTTCAAGAAATTCTTATAATTATTAAAAGACTAACCCTGCAAAACAGATGTTAGCACTCCGATGTTTAAGTCAGTAACGATTTTATGAAAAAAATTGAAATAAAATGAGAATAATGGTAAGATATGATTAAAAATGATGAATATTCGTGTGGAGTGTAAATTATAAGCTAACGACAGCCTAAGAATAGAGAGAAAACAATGAAAATTAGTGAGAATTTGAGAGTATGGATTGATGATACTAAAAGCCTGCACAAAATCTCTTTTTATAGGCTTTTATAGAGTTGCATACGGAGTCAATTACTGAGTTCCATACGCCACTAGAAAACTCTTTGAATTGGCTATCATCCACAACAAACCGTTGGTGATTGATAATTGAGATACGTGAGTTGGACTGAACCCTACCAAGTTTGCCTAAAAATTCGAGAGTTGGTAATTGTAGATTTTGCAGCTCATTTGCCACCAGTTTACTTGGAACCACTTGAAGTATTTTAAGATGACGTGTACAAATGTGTTGGCAAGCTATATTGTATGTCCACTCAACTGTATGATAACGTGTCTAGTTGAAATGAGCTTATTTCTTGAGTCTGCTAGTTCAGTAAAGTAGCAAGTAAGCTTGTGGGTCTTTCTTCCCTGCTGATTGGCTTTATCCGTCTTACCGATAAGCCAACTGTTAGTATGCCTAGCTTGTGGGCTTGGTCCAATATTAGAAGGCATCACCAATATATAATATATAATTTAATAAATCTTAAAATAATATCTAAATACTATATGTAAATATATAATTATATAATTACATTAATATTTTTAATATAATATTCTTTTAATTATATAATTAAATTAATTAAAATTGGGTGGGGGGTTGATTATTATTTTTCTAAAATAATAGTTTTATTTTAATAAATTATAATAATTCATATAATATATTGTATTCAATACGTCATCCAACTTATTTTCTAAAACCACACAGGACTAAAAGCCAAAAGATATTCAATTGACACGCCATTTCAGTTTTCAGTCAAAAATAAAAAATTCCGACCACAAAAGGACTATATTTCATCAATTTTCAAACTTAACGAACTTATAAAAAATGGGTATAATTATCAAACTAAAAAATAGGCCCAAGTCGATCAGGGGACAGTGTAAGTCATTGTTCATAACATAGGGAATAATTTTTTATACTTAAATTTACACAAGAAGTTAATTGATATTTTTCCATAGTTACTTTTATAAAATATATATTATTCTATTAGTTAAAAGTTTATAGTTAAATCTTCTAATCATCAAAGGTTAGATTGACGATATTAACCAAATAGAATATTTTTTCGCAAACATTTTTGCAAAATACCATCCAAAACAAAAATTATTCAAAAATTTCAAGAAGAAACAAACCACATGTGAAGACTGAAAATTTAAAATGAAGATAAAGCAAAAGGTCACTTAAATATGTCATAAACTGGACAATGTGGCACTATATATATGCGATAAATAATTTTTTATATTTTAAAATATATTATATATAAAAATAAAATATATAAATCAACACATTATATTTTAAAAGAAAAAATCAACTTAAAAAGGTATTATCCACACAACAAAAACATCTGCACATGATTAATCAACATCTTGTCATAGTTTCAACAATAACTAAAACATTGGCTATGATTTTTAACTATCGTTAATGTTTTGACCTTTCTTGCAGAAACAATATTTAATAGCCGTTATGAAGTAGTAGTAATTATATAGTTGAATTATTTTTTACTTTTAATCATAATAATTAGCGATTACAAAGAAGTAATATTCCTTCTAGTGTCTTTGACAGAAGAAATAAAACAGGGGGTAAAATTAAAATTAATCCTTGACTTTAAAACTTCATGATGATTAAATATGTATACCACATTGATTATATTGGGTAAAATATTACAAGATTTTGGGAAAAAAATGCTTATTAGTTATTTGTTCAACATAGTCATACATATTTGATAGTATGCCAAGGACCTATTGTAGCACCTTTTAACGTTATTATGAGTATATCTATTCTAAACATCATATTTGAAGTAAATCTTATTTATATATGTAATTATGTATATAAGGATCAATTCCTGCGAAGTATATATACACATGTAATCCCATCATACCATTAACTTCTATCTCATCCACAAAATTATATATATATATATATATATGTATAGATATATATATATCAAATACCACAAAATGCAACCGTTATAGCTAGTTCACATGCCATACTCATTTTTAATTCATATTTATACAACCTCAAAAGATGATTTCTATTTTTGTTGACGGGTGAGGGAAGAATTGCATACTGGCCCGACCTGATTAAAATGCAAGATTTGGACCTAGTCCTCGGTGGGTAGAGCAATGAGTCTGCAGCTCAGTATGTAAATAACTGGCATCACCTATATGTATACATCAAGTATAGGTTCAAACAAGACAAAATAAGTACATATGTAGAATATAATCAACTTTAATTTCAACATGATTATCTTTATTTCATACATAGTCAACTCATAATAAGACAATCAACTAAACTGCTCTATTCCTAGTCTGCTTACTAGAAGGTGATATAGTATTTTTCTCCACCAACTCAACCTCACCATTTATTACATATTATTTAAATGAATCTGCTTGACACACCACATAGGCTCATCAATTTCATTTCGCATTATAGCTCTTTCAGTTCGAATAAAAGCTCTTTTCATATTACATCATAGCTCTTTTTATATCGCATCTAAATTCTTTTCTTATTGCATCATAGCTCTTTTCATTAATTTCGATACACAGGTATTAAACAACATCAAGGGGTATTCATATTTCAGTTATATTCAATTTCCATCACGCTCTCATTTCCACATATCACCGTTCTTACAAGCAGATAGAAACGTAAAACCCCAGCTCGACACATATTCATTTACAAGCAATAACAACACATCATTCAACAAGTGTAGTACTTCAACACATTTCCTCATTTATCTTTTACAACAAAATCATTCAAATTATACCATCAACCACTCATATAATTAAAAAATAGATTACCTCCAGCACGAATTGTAGAATTACGTAAAAGTAATAACATAAGGATATGAAACATATATAGATCGAATTTACTTATTTACTTACTTTGCTTTTACCAATTATAATTAATTAATCGTTCACTACAAACCATCAATCGATTATATTCTTCTAATAGATTAGCAACTCAAATCATAGACTTACAATAACAGTACAGGGATTATTATATATTGCCATCCAAACTATAACCATTTTACACTTTGGCATTTAAACTTTTTTTTGTGTTAATTTACCATCTCAACTTAATGAAGTTTGGCACTTTGCCATTTATAACTGCTTTTCAATCAAATATTTTATCGAAAAGCCACCACATGTAGTGCACATGTGATATTTAAGGGTTATGCAATGTGATTTTTTTTTTTTTTTTTTGTACATATGCACAACATGTGATGTGTTTTTTGACAAAAAAATCAACAAAAAGATAGTCATATATGACAAAGTGCAAATTTCGTAAAGTTGAGATGGAAGCTAATACAAAAGCAAAATTAGTTGCAAAGTGAAAAAATGGATATAGTTCGAACGACAAAATGTAATTTACCCAAAGTACTATCAAGATAAAAGACACACATGTAGATGACACTAATCATTTATTTACTTCAATCTTACAATGCTTTTAATCAGTAGATACGGAATTGTTCAATCTCCTACTTTATCATCGAATCCTATAATATGCATGTAACCAATATTTCAAAAATATCATAATTTCTAAATAGAATGTTGAATATTATTCGTACAATTTTCAACAATCTTTTAATATTTCAATTCTATCAAATTTGAAATCTTCGTTCCATTATTTTTTAACTAACTGAACTTTTCTAAGCTTCCCAGGTATATTAATAATTTATCAACCAACTCATATGAATTTATTTAATCCAACCCCTCATATTTTTATAATTATCATTCTTAATAACATCCGTATATTGAATTATTACAAGAATCTCATATTTTCTTTTTGATAAATACAATATTTATCAAATAAAATTTTCTAATACTTCTTAAACATAATTTCTGAATATTTCTATAAATTTGATATCAATTTCTAGCTACCATAAAATTTATTTAAACACCACTATATATAATTAAGTATTTAGTCAATAAGCTCGACGAGATTGAGTAAATTATTTATAGTAATGATTAAATCTAACAAATTTAATAATTTAATTAAACAACTATAACATTTTTATGTCAAATGTGGTATCTAATTAGACACAAATTTAAATAGTCAAACTCATAAAATTTTTTGATTAAACACTACATTGGACAATATAAATATATTTAATAAAGACACTAATTAAATAACATAATTATATAAATTAACATTAATTTAAATAAAAATTTCTCGTACCCATATGTCCGAGGTGTGTGTGGGTGAGTTTTTGTGTGTTTTGTATATGTGTGTGAGAGAGATTATAAATGATGTCCAATTTAATTGAAAGTCGGCAGTGACCGCTCATCCTCAATTATTTTAATACTTTTTTAATCTTTTTTAAAATACTCATTATATTCTTTCTAATTTTTATAATTTATATAATTTATTTCTAAATATTTTATAAAGTTTCAATTATTGTATTCAAGTTTTAATATATTTTAATTTTAATCTGTAATTTATTTACTATTAACAAAAATTTTATAAATATTTATCAAATAATTCCTCGATTATGTATTAAAATTTTTGTGGGTGTTACACCTATCACTTTTCTTGGGTATTTTTCCTAGTTTAAACTTAACAGTGAATTTAATAACCTTTCCGCCTATTTCGGTTAGTCATTTCCAATTTGATGTTTTCTTATTTGGATTAGTTTGCTGCAGGAGCCAACTCTCCAGTTACCCCATAAGCGTTCGAAGCCGAATGGGTGTCTTCTCCAGATTGCGCTAATGTTGTTCGGCAGGCGTGGTCTTGAACAACTGCTCGTCATCCGAATTTTGCTGTTGTGGACAAGATTAGAGCTAGTCGCCTTCTTTTGAATCAGTGGAACCGCAACTGTTTCGGCAACATATGTAGGCGAATGAAAGAGATCAATGACAGAATTTGCACACTCCAGCGGCAAAGACTAGACACTGCTGTGAAATCAGAAATTGAATCCCTTAAAGACACCACCAACGGGTTGGCCTCGAAAGAAGAGGTGTTGTGGAAACAAAGAGCTAAGGCATTATGGTTAACGGAGGGTGATCCGCCTCGATCACGTTTGACCACGATCAACGATCACGACCTTCCCACGTCACCGATTTGGACCTGTTATTTGAAAATAAAACAGAGCTAGTCGGGATCGTCCCGACGACGATACTCTAATGCCTAAGTCAGATATTGGGGTCGAAGGTAAAATGCTGCGATCTAAATATAAGTGTCGAGAAATTGTATACCTTCTCTCAGTGTGGACTTGAAGTATTTATAGCCAATGGAAGATGGGACCCACTTGTGGAACAGGTGTCAGCTCCATGCTTACTCATGCAATGACTAAGCTGCTTCTTCAATGGACACTTGTCCGATGAGTATTGTGGGTCGGATCCGAGTCCCCTAGGCCCAATTTGAGACGTTATCAAGCCACAATGTGCCACATGCGATCCTACAAACTTGTTTATTATCTTTTTTGCCTCGACCTGCGATCTACCACGCGACCAACAGGCAAAGCTTTGTTTTAATCTCCTCTTCCTAGTGACATCCTTATCAGAGGGTGATAACAATACGAGATTTTTGTATGCCAAGGCAAACCAGAGACGGCTGGCCAAGGAGGTTAAATAGATTGAGGACAGCTCGGGGAAGGATATAGTTGGACTAGAAGGGATTCGGAAGGTGATCATGGACTATTTTAGTTTTATCTTCTGCTGAGAACTGAAAGTGGGCACCAAGGAGTAGGAAATTTCATTGTTATAAAAAAAAAATTGCAGGAAGTGATACAACTTGTTCTGTATATATATATACAGCAAGAAAGAAGATGAAGTGGAAAACTAATTAACCCGCCTAACTTCAGTCTTTAACAGAATACCTACCACCAACGTATATATAAAAAAATACAATTTTATAAGTGAAGAAGCAACTTCAGACTTACTCATCAGAAATGAATAAACTCTGCAATAGTGGCCTTCCTCCTCGATCACTTGCGAGCTTCAGACTGTTTCTCATCTGCTGCATTTCAGCTGCTGCACTTCATCACCTCCGACTGTTTCTCATCTGCTGCACTTCATCAAGCCCCTCGCAAGTTGGGCTTGGAGTCAGTGTAACCATGCCCAACTTACGATCGCAAATGAAGAAAGGAAGCTCCGAATAATGCCTTAGTAAGAATATTAGCAGTTTGCTGCTTAGAAACGATGTAACTTGGTTGAATAACTCCCTCCTTATACTTATTTCTGACCACATGGCAATCGCCCAAGTGTTTTGTTCTTTCATGGAAGACCAGATTGGCCGTGATGTGTAAAACTGCTTTGTTGTCACAAAAGAAAGGGATTGGAGTGTGAATTGAGACTCCCAAGTCCTTGAGAAGGTACATCACCCAAGTCACTTCACAGGTTGTTGCTGCCATACTTTTATATTTGGCCTCAGCAGAAGACCTGGCCACTGTAGTTTGTTTCTTGGTTCTCCAAGAAACTGGACTTCCTCCCATAAATATGTAGTAGTCAGTTAAAGACCTCCTTGTAGCTTGGCAAGTAGCCCAATTTGCATCACAAAAGGCCTTTAGACTAAAATCACCATTAGAGGAAAAGAACAAAATTGTTGAAGGGCTGCCTTTCAGTTACCTCACAAGGTGCATTGCAGCTTCCCAATGCTGCTGAACATGTTGGCTCAATTGCTGAGCTGCATAACAGATGTCAGGACGTGTAAAGCCCAAGTAAAGGAGTCTCCCAATGAGTCCTCTGTATCTAGAAGGATCTTGTAAGGCACCCCCTACTTTAGATAATTTGCAGCCTGCAGGTAAAGCGGTGGTGGTAGCTTTGCTACTTAAGTGTCGTGTATCCTTAATGATGTCCAATGTGTATTTGTTTTGTGTTATGATCATCCTTTGGGTAGAGTGAGTTGTCTCAAGCCCTAGAAAATATGTAGCAATCCCTAGGTCCTTTATAGTAAAGAGGTCATTCAAGTACCTTTTAACATCTATAATCAGTTCATTTGTAGAGGCAATCACAAGTATGTCATCAACATAAACTAAAAGTTCGATTAGGTGAGAATCTATTTGTTTAATGAATAGGCAGTGATCATGGGCTGATTGTAAGAAACCATATTCAGTTACTTTATCAGTAAATTCTTGGTTTTATTCCTTTGAAGCCTATTTTAAACCATATAATGATTTCTTGAGTTTGCATACCTTACCTGTAGGGATTTCATAGCTTTCTGGTGCATCCATGTAAATTTCCTCATCCAATTTTCCATTTAGGAAGGCATTGTTCACATCTAAGTGATGTAAAGGCCATCTCTTGCTGCAGATACTCCTAGGAACAACCTTACAGTGACTGCCTTTGCCACAAGTACAGTCACTGTAGTCTTCACCTTCAATTTGACTATATCCTTTTGCTACTAGCCTTGCCTTGCATCTTTCTAAGGATCCATCAGGCTTTAGTTTCATTTTGTATATTCATTGACAGGCTACAGAGTTCTTAACTTGAGTTAGGGCTGCAATTTCCCAAGTTTTATTTTTCTCAAGAACATTGATTTCTTGTTACATTGCTTCTCTCCGTTCAGGCTTCCTTTGTGCTTCATGAAAGTTTCTTGGTTCTTGCAAAGAGGATAGACTTTCCACAAAGCAGGTATACTTATATGTTAGAAAGAAATCAACAGATGAAATTGTATCCTTGGAACTATTATATATAAAATCACTCATCCAAGATGGCTTTATGGATGTTTTGTTAGACCTCCTAAGTGTCATAGGCCTATCCTTCTCTATGTTGTCTATTTCAGCATTTTGATCTTCTTGTTCAGAATCCACTTCCTCATAATCCCCTTCTGGAATGGCACTGGGAAGTGGGCATATAATTTCAGAGTCTGATAGGTGAGTGAAAGGGAAAGAACTCTCATGAAAGGTCACATCCCTAGTTATGTATATTTTTTTAGTCTCTAAATCCATTACTTTCTACCCCTTCATCCCATATGCATATTCTAAGAATATGCATCTTATTTCTCTAAGGTCAAAATTCATTTTAAAGGGCAATACATTAATGGCAAAACACAAAAAACCAAACACTTTCATATGATCATAGTTAGGGGCCTTCTTATATAATAATTCATAGGGTGTTTTCCAACTTAATGTTTGTGTTGGAAGTCTGTTAATTATGTATGTGGCAGCTAACAATGCCTCGGCCCAGAATCTTTGTGGCATGTTTGCTTGGAACATCAAAGATCTAGCCCCTTGAAAAAGGTGTTGGTGTTTTCTTTCAACTTTGCCATTTTGTTGAGGAGTGTATATGCATGATTTTTGGTGCATAATACCTTTATTCTTAAAGAAAGTTTGATAACTTTCATTAGTGAATTCAGTCCCGTTATCAGTTCATATTTGCTTAATTCGACAATCAAATTGAGTATGCACCATATTATATAATTGTTCTAATTTTTGTTGAGCTTGAGACTTATGAATCATCATGTATGTCCAAGTAGCCCTACTAAAATCATCAACAACGGTTAGCATGTAATGGCAATGTGAGATGGAGTATTCCTTGTATGGCCCCCAAAAATCTGCATGTAATAAGTTAAAAGCCTTCTCAGACTTAGATTCACTAGAAGCAAAGGGGGATCTATGGCTAAGGGGCAGACTTCAGATTTCAACTGATGTGCTGCCTTATTACTACACAAATGTAAACGTTTTATTACATCAATTCCAGCATGCCCTAGTCTATTATGCCAGAGGCTGTCAATGGCTACTGTTTCGATCTTGGATGTCTTCTTATT
This sequence comes from Sesamum indicum, assembly GCF_000512975.1. NCBI lineage: Eukaryota > Viridiplantae > Streptophyta > Magnoliopsida > Lamiales > Pedaliaceae > Sesamum > Sesamum indicum. The sequence goes on along the minus strand of NC_026159.1, from coordinate 9,966,727 downwards.
GCTTGAAATAGCTGTTTCTTCAGCATTGTTGTCCCTGTGAAAAGTGTCTTTATCTATGATATATAGCCTGCCCTCCTGCCTACCCATTGCCATCACATGACTAGTCTGAAGATCCTGCACAAATGCAATTATGCTTTGTAAAAGCCACCTTAACATGTTCATCCTTGCACAATACCATTCTGGGAAGCCATTAATTTCAAAGCAGGTGTCCTTTCTATGTCCAGATTTCTTGCAATGCTCACAATGTATGTCCACAAGACTTCCTTTCTTGGGAGCTCCTCTTCCCAAACCTCTTTTTACTTGTCCAATTTGTACAGTCATGACTCCTTCCTTATCAATGGCAGTTATACCAGAGTGAACTTCCCTTTGCTTTTCCACTCGATGTACCATGGAGTATGCTTTCCCCACAGTGGGGAGTGGATCCATTAAAAGGACTTGGTTCCTAACATGATCATATACGTCGCTTAATCCCATCAAGAACTGCCTCAACTGATTTGATGCAGTTCTTTCAGACAGCTTCTTGCTGTCTCCACAGGTACACAGAGGCGAAGGATCTAGAGTTGTTAATTCATCCCATAACGTTTTCAGCTTTGTAAAATAGACTGCAACAAACATATTTCCCTACGAGATTGAAGTTATTTATCTCTGAATCTGGTATAGCAAGGGGCCAATGCTTTCCCCAAATCTTGATTCTAATTCGAGCCACAGATCCCTGGCACATGCAGCATAAGGAAATGATTCAGCTATGTCCTTTAATATGGAATTCAAGATCCAAGACACCACCATATAATCGTTTCTCTACCACTGTTCCATTGCGTTTATGTCATCTGACGGTTTTTCATAGGACCCATCAATGAATCCTAATTTAAGTTTAGGCCCCAATGTAAATTTAATTGATCTTACCCAACAAAAGTAGTTATTTCCAGTGAGTGGCACTATGACCAAGCTCATTCCAGGTTGATCATTTCTTTGGATCTTTAAATTTTCAGGTAAAGGCTGAATCTTGTAATCGCCTGTGTGGCTTTGTTCCATAGCTATGTTATTCTGTCAAGATTGTGCATGTATATGGTTCTGGGTTTTGTTTTGTTAACAAGAAAAAGAAGTGGGAAGTGGCAATGGCAGAGTTTTACTGCTCTGATGCCATGGTAAGAACTGAAGGTGCGCACGAAGGAGTAGGAAATTTCATTGTTATAAAAAAAATTGCAGGGAGAGATACAACTTGTTCTGTATATATATACAACAAGAAAGAAGATGAGGTGGAAAACTAATTAACCCGCTTGACTTCAGTCTTTAACAGAATAACTACCACCAACGTATATATAAAAACATAAAACCCTAAAACATGATTTTATAATTGAAGGAGCAACTTCAAACTTCTTTATTAGAAATGAATAAACTCTGCAACAATGGCCTTCCTCCTCGAACACTTCCAAGGTTTATACTGTTTCTCATCTGCTACATTTCAGCTGCTGCACTTCATCACCTCAGACTGTTTCTCATCTGCTGCAACTTAGCTGTTGCACTTCATCATCTTCTCATCCACCCGCCCTTCGGAAGAGGCCATAGAGGACACTCTCGCCAGCTTGGAGTGTCGAGTTACAGAGGATATGAACAATGAACTCATTAGACCATTTACTCCAAGGGAAATCATGCAGGCCTTAAATCAAATGCACCCCCTCAAGTCCCAGGGACCGAACAATATGTCTGCCTTATTATCAAAATTTTGGAATATTTTCGGTACCAATGTGAATGCTTGTATTGATTTTCTAAAAGGGGGGGGGGGGGGGGTTCAATCCTCTTATTAATTTTACTCAGTTAGTGTTAATTCCTAAATGTCCTAACCCGATAGATATGTCTCAATTCCGCGACATCAGTTTGTGCAACGTGTTTTATAAACTTTCTGCTATGGTCATGGATAATAGGCTTGAATCTTTCCTAAATTCTCTTAGCGCCTATGAATGTTGGGGTGGCGTTGGTGTGGAAATCCGCACTCTCTCACTGGATGATCTTATAGAGGATCATTGGAACATATAGTTCCCTTGCGGTGGTGGTGCTAGAGTGATTTATTGATTTGGATGTTGACTAAATCCATAATTTTGAGTTGGGAAAAAGATTCCGCCAATTCTTGTAAATTTGATAGATTTGCTTTTGTCACCTCCATTACTTTATAGATCTAATGGATGCTATGATCAGATTTTCTCTGGTCTTCGGTTTTGAATCTCCGTGGCCTTCCCCTTATGATGTAGAAGAGATATTGTTCCAAGGGCGTCCCTAATTCGCTCTTGTCTGGATTTTGATGTCTTAGAGCTCTCTCTTTAGTTTCTCTTTAGATCTGCAATTTCTGACTTCAGATCTGTATGATTCTTGTGTAGATGGGGAAGGATCTTAAGGATCTCGTCCATCTTCTAGCTCAAGGTTTCTATTTTTGTAGGTATATGAATTGATCTACGTCCATAGTTTTGAACTGTCTTATGTATTTCTCTCAAATCTTGGGAGATGTTCGAGGTATCCACCTCAGGTTCTTTTCAGTCAATTCCTTTAATCATAATTTTTAGAAGTGTAACCACGTAAGAATTTACTCGTTCCACTTCTCTTGGTTGGGATTCTACCATGGACTTCAGTGGAGTGTAAATGCCTCAATGCGCTTCCTAGTAGTATCTGTCGAACTTGAAAATTCCTCAGCCATTCTTGTTCTTCTTCTGGCATGAGAAGATTTGGGTTAATCCTCTTGGGGTCATTGTAACATTTATCAAGAATTTTATTAGAAACTCCCTTCTTTGTATTTTCAAAATTTGGAAACATTCCCTTTTTTCATCATAACTCAAACCTTCATTCTGTTCCATTTTCTCTCAAACAGTCTCCTCCATTAGTAGATAAATAATATATAAATGTAATACAAATAAATATTTTTTTAATAAACTTAGGCTCTATACCATTATAGGCGGGGCATGTGCAAATAAATGCATTAGAATGCAAAACAATTGAAAATAGACTAAACTACTTATTTTAAAGCTAGGGAAGGATAACATTGTCCAAAAATTGCCAGTCCTAAAGTTACAGGACCAAGAACGCCACTCCCCTTTAGTTATAGGACTAATTTTGCATTACCTCATAAATATAATATAACCAACAACTTAGATATGCTTTTTAAAAGAAATTGACATATGCTTAGATAAAAGTTAAATATTTTTTTAATAAAATGCATAAATATATTTTTTTAAAAAAATATATTCAAAAAATTGATTGTAATTACTCATTGTTATCTAAAAGAATAAATAGTTAATGGCTTAAATTTATTACAAAATTAACAAAATCTTTTCATGAATTTTTTTTTGTTGTATTTATTGTACTTAATTCATTACTTAACAGTCCGTAAAATATAATAAAAAATCAAACTATTTTACTCAGTAATATATTTTATTTTATTATAATTAAAAGATATATACTTTCCAATTATGAGAATGTTAATTACACTTAAAATGAAAAATCATTAGAAAAACTAAATGTTTTCAACTATATGTAATATAAAGGAAATATGTCCAGAAAATAAATTGTAAGAGGTAAGTATTACATTTATTAGTTTAGGAGGGTAAATGCTACATCAAGAATAGTTTAGTGGGACAAAGTGTATTTTACCCGGTAATTTACCCATATTAAAAAGAATGATAAAAGTTGCCCTTTCGAACTATTCTTATAACATTTACACCGCTAAATTAATAAATGTAACACTACCTTTTTGGCTGGACAAAAATGACTCTCATGTTTTGAACAATTGTATTATTCTCAATATATTTTCATATTTTGCACATTAAAGTAATCATCAAATTCTATTTTTAATTAATCTTTTTAATAAGTAAAGAATTTATAAATTAAAGGTGGTGTATAAATTAATATATATAGTAGATACACAATATATGCAGTAGAACCAACACATCATATATGCTATTTACAAGAAATTGACAAATATAAATACTTAACCAAAAGTTAAAACATTCTTCTTAAAAAAGTGAATAGATATATTTTATCATATTTTTAAAGAGAATATATTCAAAACACTAATATGAAATGACTTACTTTATCTAAAAGAATTAATAATATAATAATCTCCTTTTATATATTACCAAATTAATTAAACTTTTAATGATTTCTTTTTGTGTATTTATTGTCATTATTTATTTTAAGTCTGTAAAGTATAATAAAATTCAAATTACTTAATTCACTAATTAAAAAAGTTTTAATTAAACTTAAAGATGCAAAATTGTAAAACAAAGAAATTCTTTTGAACTAAAGATATATTTATATATATATAATATAAGAAAAATATCGTCCAAGATTGTTAGTTTACGGGATAAAATATTACATCAAAAATAGTTTAGGGGGCAAAGTATATTTACCCTAAAACGAATGTAACTATGGAATTACAGTTGTATCTACTTATTGCAAGGCAAAAAAATGGTAAAATTACACTTTTGTATAGTCCAATAAAATAGGGGATCAACAGGTACTTTTAATCATCTAAATTGCCAACTCCCCTACTATCTTTTTATCGTTATTTGTTTTTTTAATTTTTATTTACCTATTTTTTTTTGTCACCATACTTTATCTTAAATTTAATATTAACATATTATTTTGTATTATATTTTAGTAAGTAATACAAATTTTAAAAAATAAAATTATTTAAAATAATACGAAAAGATTATGCACACACAAGTTATGCCACACATGACTCGTGATTGGATGAATGAAGAGTGCCATTTTGGTATTTTCAATTTTTTGGCATGCCATTTTCTCTCTTCGTAACTTCTACTTCTCTCTCAAACGTGTAATTTTAGTTAGAAAGAAAATCAGTAAATCTATATAATAAAAATAATAGTTGAGAAGAGTACGTAATAAGAAATATTATTATTTGATTTGGCATTATTGAACAAGAAAGTCATTGCAAGAAGTGGATGTTTCGTCGAGGCGATTGAGAAGGCGCCACCCAAATATGCTTTGGACGGGCGCAATGATAGTTGCATCTGCAATGCAAGTCGTGAAAAGGACCAAACTTCATCCCATCACAAACTGCCCCAACCAGGCATTTCGCTCCGACAGTGCTCTCACATACGTCAATGCAAGAATCGGGTTTCAGTTCAATGCAGGGATCGGGTAGGTCCATGGTGCAAATCTGACCTCCGCATGTTCCTGCAGAGACGAGAGCAGCAGAGAGAACCAAAGAAGCGTGAAACAGTGCCAACAACTTTGCTGCTGCCATGGATGGTTGTGAATTAGGGTTACAGAAATATATATAAACCAATATATATATAGAGAGAGAGAGAGAAGATGGTGTTGTTGTAATCTTTTAATTCCTTTTTTGACTATATATTTTAGTGACAAGTTGGAGATTTTAGATTGCAACCATATGTTAGGAAGATTAATTATATGATAGTTTCTACTTTGTTGTGAATTATGTGATCTTGAGAAAGTATAGAATTGATGTCTCAATTAATCATGTGATCATCTAAATGTAGCAAATTATCTAATCTATTTTTTTGTAAATTTTATGAATTTTCTTTTGGGATTGTTTTAAGCTTTTGATTGGTAAAATATTCATGTAATTATGTTCATTTAAGGGTATTTGGTCAATTGTCGAAATTATCAAAATTAAGGAAAAAATACAATTTTAGTCTTGTAAGTTAAGAATTGAAGTTTTGGTCCTATTCAAATTAAAATTCGTACTTTGATCTCGTAATTTTAAAAATTGTAGCAATTTTAGTCATTTTCGCTGATTTAGCCGACATAATCCACGTCATTAGCACTAACATTGGCACCTTTTCTAAAATTATAAGATCAAATTGCGAATTTTAATTTAAATAGGACTGAAATTGCGACTCACCTAACCAACAAGACAAAAATTGCAGTTTTTTTCAAAATTAATTATTGACAAAAGTGGAACCTAGTTGAATTTCAAGATAGCTAATTTAGAGTTAATTTCAGTACTGGCCATGAAATATGGATATAATCGTTAAGTTGTGTTTTAAATATATATGTTTTTGGTATTGATATTGTCTAACCCTACAAAACAAATAGGGCTTTTTAGCAACGGAATTTCCAACAAAAAATCGTTACTGTTTTAGTTTCCCACAGCATTAGCGACGAATAAAGTGGAACAAAAAAATATTTATAACAAAATTCTGATGAAAAAATATAACCACCAGATTTTTTGCAATAGAATTCCGATAGATAGACTGTTGCAATCTGATCCAGCATCAACTCAGTCCGTGGCAGCAGCTTCAGCAGCAAACTCTGTTTCTGCTCCTTCATTCTCTGTTTCTTCTTTTTTGTGACTGTATATAATCGCATTTTTCACTTGTACGTTTTTTTCTAGTTAGTGTAAGCTGATTAGTTGGCACATGACGTGGCAGTTGGTTGGTTAGTCAGTTAGATTAGTTTGCGCCTTCTGTATGTATATTTAACGAGAAGCTGCTGTAATTTTCTTTCTGAATGAATGAAGAACCAGATTCTGTTTCTCCATAATCTGCAAATCACTTCACTGCATATGGGGCGATTCGCATTGGATTTTATCATGGTATCAGAACCATCAATTTGATGGTCTCTGCATACTGTTTGTTTTATCCTCTTTGATTTCATTCTCTGTAGATCCTGAGAATGACGAGTTTATCATCTGAAATACCCGAGGTGCCTTTCACAACATCTGGTGTTGGAAGCGAGCATCCGACGATGAGAATGTCGACCGTGGAATCACAAGGTATGATCATGGTTTCTGCTCCCTTCAGTGGCGGTAATTGGTTGTCATGGAGTCGATCCGTGCGTATGGCGTTGGAAAGCAAGGATAAGTTGGGTTTCATTGACGGCTCGGCTCTAAGACCTGCAATTGGAACTCCACAGTACAAGCAATGGAGAATCACGGATTGTACAGTGAGAACTTGGATTTTGAACACTATCTCCAAGGATCTAGTGAATGCATACCTGTACGCGAATTCATCTAGAGACTTGTGGATGGAACTTGAAGCACGTTATGGCGAATGTGACGGAACGTTGCTTTACAAGTTACAACGAGAAATCAGCTCAATTTCACAAGGAAACATGAGCGTGACTGTATATTACACGAAACTAAAACAACTATGGGATGAACTCGTTTGTTTGATGCCTCCGGCTATCTGTTCCTGTGGCCTGTGTGTTTGTGGCTGTAACAAAACTAAGGCAGAGCAAAATGATGCAAGTCAATTGATACAGTTCCTTATGGGACTAAACGATTCATACGATACTATACGTAGTCAGATTTTAGTACTTGAACCGCTTCCGCTTGTTAACAAAGCTTATTCCATGGTATTGCGGGTGGAGAGACAACGAATGGTGAACTCGGAATACTCAGATGCAGGTGAGGCCTCTGCTATGAAAGCATATGAATATAAACATAACAGTAGTCTAAAGAACTTTGCTAGAAATGGTAAGGGACCATTGGATAAGCGACGTCTCTTTTGTGAACACTGCAACCGAAATGGACATAGTAAGGAATCCTGCTTTAAGCATCACGGTTTTCCGGATTGGTACAAAGAATTACGTGATCAGAGGAAGAAACAGAGCAGCAATGGGCGAGCTTATGCCTGGTAGATGCAACACAATCCTCAATTGAAGCTTCCAATTCCAATGGTGTTCAGTTAATGTCTGAATTGTTGGACGCATTACGTATGGTCCAAAATAAAATTCCCCAAGATCCAGTGAACGTTCACCTTGCACAAGTCGATGAAATGGCAGGTATGACTATGGAGTATTCTGCTTTGACTGGTTGTAATGCTAACTCTTGGATTGTAGACACAGGAGCCACCTGCCACATGTGTGGTGACGTGAAGTTATTCCACTCCCTCACCGTCCTCAAAACTCCTAAACGCATCCACCTACCTGATAATAGCATTACCTTGGCCACACAATGTGGTGACATTCAGCTATGTTCCAAGTTCATCCTTACGAATGTGCTTCTTGTGCCCAGTTTCACACATAATCTTCTTTCCGTTTCTCAGCTATGCAGTTCGCTTAATCTTAGTTTTTCATTTCATAACTCCTTTTGCGTGCTGCAGGACCTGAAGTCTGATCGAGTCTTGGCCATAGGAAAGCAACATAAGCATCTCTACTACTTGGAACCACTCTCCTTTACCTCTGTTTCTGCACACATTTTTTCAGCTGCTGCACATAGTTTGCCTTCATCATGTGTCACTGATAATGATGACTTCATTCTATGGCACCAAAGATTGGGCCATTCCTCTCCCGATGTAATGAAACGAATTGCTACATTGCAAATTTCTGCACCTCATAAAGAGCATGTTTGTAACATTTGTCCTCTAGCCAAACAGACTCGTATTCCTTTTTGCTTAAGTACTACTAAAACTGTGTCTTGTTTTGATCTTTTGGGGCCCGTATAAACAGGCTACAATGTCAGGAGCTCACTATGTTCTGACAATCGTTGACGATTTTTCTCGGGCCACATGGACATTTCTCATGCGTCATAAATCCCAAACCTTTGTAACCTTGACTACCTTCTTTGCCCAAATTCTTACTCAATTCAGCTGCAAAATTAAAAGTGTTCGAACTGATAACGGTTCAGAATTTGTAAGCTCCTGTTGCGAATCATTTTTTCGAAATCAGGGTGTCTTGCATAAAAAATCTTGCACTTACACGCCCCAACAAAATGGGGTAGTAGAGCGCAAGCATAGACATTTGCTAGAGGTAGCTCGTGCACTCATGTTTCAATCCCATCTTCCCAATATTTTCTGGGGAGATTCTATCTTAACAGCCACACATATTATCAATAAACTTCCCACTCCCACTCTAAACTGGAAATCACCATTTGAGGTGCTCCACAACACACCTCCTACCTATGAGCACCTTAAGTCCTTCGGTTGTCTTTGTTTTGCCTCCAATTTCTATCCTAGTAAATCCAAATTTGATTGTCGAGCCTTTGAATGTGTTTTTCTAGGCTATGTCCCTCATTAAAAAGGGTATAAGGTTTTTGATTTTCGTAATCACAGAACACTTATCTCACGAGATGTCCGTTTTCATGAAACTGTATTTCCCTTCAAGTCTATTGCAGCAAAGCAAATACAGCCCACTATACCTCTTCCTTCCTTCGACTCTGACTCCTTCTTGGCCCCTGCACCACCGTCTACTATTCAATCCCCTTGTAGTACTCATGATTCATCTGTGCCCACTACTGATTCCACTACTCCACTGCATCCTACTGATTCCACTACTCCACTGCATGTTGCAGCCCCTTCTTCACCTCCTCGTCTTCGGCGATCTCTTAGGGTCAGCCAACCACCTGCTTGGCTTCATGATTTCATTTGTCATTCCTCTCATAACTCTACTTGTGCTTTCACTTCATCTCACAGTGGTTTTCAGGCTGCTTTGTCTACCATTCGTGAGCCTCGGTGTTACAACCAGGCGAAGGATTCGGTTGAGTGGCAACAAGCTATGCAGAATGAGCTTTTGGCTTTGGAACAGAATCAGACGTGGGAAGTGACTGACTTACCTCCAAACAAACGGCTAATTGGATGTAAGTGGGTCTACAAGGTCAAGCTCAATCCTGATGGGAGTGTGGAGCATTATAAGGCGAGGTTGGTTGCGAAAGGGTACAGTCAAGTTGAAGGGGTGGATTACTTCGATCGATTCTCTCCAGTTGCCAAAGTCGTCACAGTCCGGGTGTTCTTGACAGTGGCCACAGGTTCTCACTGGCCCATTCATCAAGTCGACATCAATAACGCTTTTCTTCATGGTTTTCTTGAGGAAGATATTTACATGGAGGCACCAGCTGGGTATGATATTCCTTCCGGAAAATGCTGCAGGTTAAAGCGTTCCTTATATGGTTTAAAACAGGCATCTCGCCAATGGAATCAAGAACTCACGAATAAACTACTTCAGTTTGATTTTGCTCAGTCATTGAATGATTACTGTCTGTTTATTAAGGGCTCTGGCACTTCACTCATTTTTTTATTGGTCTATGTTGACGATTTGCTGATCACAGGACCCTCTGAATCACTCATCCAGGAGGTTAAGATGTTCTTGGATACTGCTTTTAGCATCAAGGACCTTGGCTATGCCAAGTACTTTCTTGGCTTGGAGATCGCCCGTTCGCCTTCGGGTACCTCAGTTACACAACATAAATATATTCGTGACATTGTTGCTGATGCAGGTTTTGGTCAATGTAAGCCAGCTCCCACGCCTCTTCCTCTCGGTTTGAAGCTGTCCTCTCAGTCTTCTCCTACCTTGGATGATCCAGAGCCATTTCGCAGACTTGTAGGTCGTCTTCTCTACTTGGGGTTCACTCGTCCGGATATCTCCTATGCTGCTCAACAATTAAGCCAATTCGTCCATGCGCCCTGCCAAATTCACATGGATGCTGCCCTTCATCTTGTACGTTACTTAGCCGGCTGCCCAGACTTGGGCTTGTTCATCCCTACTACTGCTTCTTCTGTACTCACAGCCTATTGCGATGCCGATTGGGCGAGTTGTGTGGACACTCGCCGTTCTCTTACCGGTTATTGTATATTCTTGGGTGATGCTCTCATTTCCTGGAAGACGAAGAAGCAATCTACGGTTTCTCGATCAACTGCTGAAGCGGAATACCGTAGCTTAGGAGCCACCGTATGTGAGGTTCAGTGGCTGGCTTCTCTTCTTCAAGATTTTCATATCACTGTTTCAACCCCAATTTCCTTGTTCTGTGACAACCAGGCTGCCTTGCACATTGTAGCTAACCCTGTCTTTCACGAACGGACGAAACATTTGGAGATTCATTGTCATTTGGTCCGTGACAAGTTTAAGTCTGGCTTTATCCTTCCCTCGCATATACCTGGCAAGTTGCAGCTCGCCGACGTTTTCACCAAGTCTCTTCCAGGTCCATCCTTCGCTTCTTTCTTGTCCAAGTTGGGTCTGTTGTCCCTCACCCACGCCCAACTTGAGGGGGGCCTGTTGCAATCTGATCCAGCATCAACTCAGTCCGTGGCAGCAGCTTCAGCAACAAACTCTGTTTCTGCTCCTTCAGTCTCTGTTTCTTCTTTCTTGTGACTGTATATAATCGCATTTTTCACTTGTACGTTTTTTTCTAGTTAGTGTAAGCTGATTAGTTGGTACATGACGTGGCAGTTGGTTGGTTAGTCAGTTAGATTAGTTTGCGCCTTCTGTATGTATATTTAACGAGAAGCTGCTGTAATTTTCTTTCTGAATGAATGAAGAACCAGATTCTGTTTCTCCATAATCTGCAAATCACTTCACTGCATATGGGGCGATTCGCATTGGATTTTATCATAGACATATGTAAGTCGTCAGAACCTTTGTCAAGATGTTTGGGATGGATTGTTAAAGTTAATGACTTCATATTTTTGTCAGAATAAAAGAAAAATTGCATAAAATCTCTATATTTTCAAAATTTAGTTAAAAGCCCCATGTATTTTTCAAAATATTGCATATTTTCTCCTTCCGTTAGGTAAATCCTAACGACATTAAATTTTTACTAAATTGATCGTTATCTCTTTCTTGTAACAACCATTGATTTTTGAATTTAAAAATTAAACGGTCCAAATCTTAAATAATTTAAATATATTTTTTTATTTATGTATTATTTATATATACATTACATATAACATTTTGGGATGGAAGGATACTCAACGAGAGATGGCTATTATTCACAATATGATTTTCATATGTCCTTGCAGAATCTGTCTTGAACGTATTTTTTAATACTCAAATGGTACTTTACTGCAAAATCCATCCCGAATAATTGACCTATAATCTTAATTTAGGGTGGATTTTTCAGACGGATGTCGTCATAAAATTTCCTCAAAATTTTAATATTAAGAAATGATTTTTGTTTGTCTTTTGCTTTTAATTTTTTAAATATTCTATTAAATTTAAAATTGATGACTTTTATTAAATTTAAAATTAGAGACAACAAAATTCACGAATTAGACAAATTATATATCCCAAATATACACCAATTCACCGATATTCAGATGCTGAAACTACACAATTCACTCCTTATTCCATCATGATTTCTTGCACAGGTTAAACAGAAAGAAATCACAAATAAATTCAAACAATCACAAAAAGAAATGCAGAAAATCACAAAAAGTTTTAGAAATCCCTACAAAAATCATCATCCCAATTTAATCAAGAATCCAACTTAATTAAGAGAGAATCTTATTGTATTAATTGATGATGCTAGGCTTTATGCCAAACATTGAAGTCATTACAGTCTGTAATTCATAAATAAAACGGAAAAATTTGCAAATTAATCCTGTCAGTATAGGGGTGGCAAAATTAGTTTTGTAATTACTAATCTGGTAATTGTAGTTTTATATGTTTCAGTTGTGGCAATTTTGGTCATTTCGATCAAATTTATCCAAAAATTTTAGCCGGATAAGTTGGGGCTTAGGTTTCTGGCTGCCAACTGATCTCATCTTAAACGTGGCTTCTTGCGTGGCTGTTGACATGGCAAGGGTGGGGCAATATTTGCCGGAAGAATAAAAAATACTACGAAATTAAAATATATAGGAGAAGTCAATCGATGAGGAAGCCATGACATACGTGGATGGTGCCGTCCGAGGGATGTGTGTGGCATGAGGAGGCAAACACAGGGGCGTTGGTCCAATCTTCAGCAGCAGAGATATGACGGAAAAAACCAGCGGTGAGAGTAGCAAAACAGTGGCGAAAATGAAAACAAAGAGAACCGACCGAATAGTAATGGATGGGCTTGGGTGCAATCAACTCGCTGGAGGATAGGGAGTTGATTGGTGGGGGTTTCCAGTAATGGGTAGGTTAGATGAAAGCGAATCGAGAAAAGAGAGAAAATAAATCTAAGTTTTAGGGCAAGACTATAATCATCAATTGGGGTTGATTCAACTTCGATTGAAACACATGCTGTAGGGTAGGATTCAACATCGGGCGACAAGTTCAGTGGTCATGCATGTGGCTGGAGACGCTCTAGAAAAAAAATTCTAGCGTCCAACTGTGAGGTGGTGGTGATGTTGGGTGGTGGTTAATCATTCTTTGCCACATCAGCATCCACGTAGGATGCTGACTGTGTAAGTAACGTCCATTTGTCTTCGAAAATCCTAAGTCCCAATTTGATTTGTTAATTTTCGCTTACTTTTGGCCGGAAGAACCAAAATTGCTACAAATTAAAATATAAATGACTAAAATTACTGATTTCATAGTTATGGGACCAATTTTGCCACCCCATTCAAACAAGACTAATTTTGCAATTTTGCCTAATAAAAATCTATGACTTGTTAATAATTTAGATTTGAGTACTAATAAAATTAATAGATATTATAAACATATAATTTGATGGAAGTTTTATACATCTAACTGACAATTGTTGATGTCCGACGAAATAGCAATTTTCGCCATGTAATTCAGAACTTTTTCACTTTTGAACCATTGATTACCAGATTGTCACTTTTAGTCCTATAACTTTAAAGATGCAGCAGTTTTGGTTCCATGACACATTTTCATTAGATATTCAACGGAAAAAGCCACGTGGCCATTGAAAGCTTTGGATAAAAAAGTGTTGCTTTCTGAAAGTTATCGGACTAAAAGTGATAATTATATAACATATGAGACCAAAAGTGTAAAGGCTCTAACGACCACGTGTTCCACTAAAATATATAATATAATCTATAAAGGACCAAACGTGCTACTTGTTTGAAGTTACGAGAACAAAAATATAATACCGCAACCAATTGGAGCCAAACCAAAGACACCCTAAGTTACCCTAAATAACGGGAGAAAGTTATCATTACCCTCAATGTTCTCTTGTAACTTTCCTGTTAATACAACGTGGACGATAAGAAGCTGATTTCTTAAGACAATCAATTAAACTTTCCTTTTTTCCTAGTTTGCTTACTAGAAGGTGATATCGTATTTTTCCCATCTACTCAATCTCACCGTTATATAAGTTCAAGTGAATCATCTTGATAGCCGGCTCATTAATCTCATTTCGCATCACAACTCTTTCAATCCGCATCATAGCTCTTTTATTTCGCATTATAGCTGTTTTACATCGCATCATAGCTCTTTTATATCGTATCATAACTCTTTTATATCGCATTATAGCTCTTTTCATATCACATCTTTTTATTATCACATCAATGCTCTTTTTATTTTATTTCTTTCTCATATCGCATCATAACTTTTTTCATCTCATTTCGCCTTACATACTTTTCAACAACATCAAGAGGTATTCACACTACAATTACATTCAATTTCCACCATTTCCTCATTTCCACATATCACCATCTTGTAAGCAACTAGTAACGTAAAATCATATATCAATATATTCTCATTTTCAGACACCCACAACACATCATACAACAAGCATAATATTTCAATGTATTTTCTCAATTCCACGTATACAATATCGTCAATCAAATTAAATCACCACTCATATATATATTCAGATAAATCAACGTCAGCATGAACCACAAATTTATATAGCAGTAATACCACAAATAAAGGGGACATATATAGATAATATTAATTATTTACTACCTCGCCATTACAATGCTTTTATCTACTAAATCGATAATTGTCAGTCTTTTCACCTTATCCCCGTATCCTATAATGAGTTATACCACATACAATTAATATATCAAGAATATCGTAATTTTTTTTATATAAAATATTAAATATTATTCGTTCACTTTTCAATAGTTTTCTAATATTTTATTTCTATCAAAATATAAATCTTCGTTCTAATTCTTCTTAATAACTAGACACTTTAGGCTTCATAAAAATATTTATAATTTATCAAGTAATTCGTAGGAATTCATTTAACCAAACCCCTTATATATTTATAACTATCATTTTTAATAACATTCCTAAATTAGGTTATCAATAAAAACTTTATTTTTTCTCTTTAATAGCATAATATTTCTTAAATATAATTTTTGGAATATTTCTATAAATTTTCTATCAATTTCTCGATATTATATAATTTAATTAAGGCAAAATATTACTTTTGGTCCCACTAGATAGGGCCCTTCTCACTTGCAGTCCCACGCTTTACGTGTTCAACACTTTTAGTTCCAAAATCCTATTTTTTTTTAACAGAAATAGTCTTGTTCCGTTAACAATTAGCGAAAACAGCATGTGAGTTGTCACGTGCCGTTAGTCAACTAGCAGCTGGCCAAAAAAATAAAAGACCAGGCTTGTGTTCAGTTTTTGGAGGGAAAAATAGGAGCTAAAAAAAATATTTTTTTGCTATTTATATATGCAAATAACCCACAAACACCACACAACATTTTCATCACTTAATTTTGAGAGCAGTAGGCCAAAAGATGTCACAAACATCTCAAAATACTTTAAATATTGAATGCTATTGTAATGGTGAATTATGTGTAAAAGGATGTTCTTATATATTACTAGAAGACCTTTCAGTAATGGTGAATTATGTGTAAAAGGACTAATGGATATGCCTTTTTTGCAAGTAATTATAGTTTATGTTGTGTTTAAATGTGTAAGCATAAATCCTGAAAGCAATAAAAATGAAAACTAAAATTGCACAAAAGCACTAAATTGCAAAACAAAAAAATATATATATATACTGAAATCCACTAATTTTGATATTAATGGAATGTGCTGTAAAGTGCAACTTTGCATGCTTAAAATCTGCCAAATACTACCACTTTACAAACCAAAAATGTGCCAAAACATCCCCCAAAAGTCTTACAATACCTTGCAATATTTTGTTCCTTAAAACAACATCGATGAATGCAAACAAATCTCACGGAACAATGTCAAGTGCACCTCCGACGATGATTCCTGCACCACTCCAAAAAAGACAAAAAAAAAATAAAATTAACAATATAAATTATATATATTATAGGAAAAGTTGACATTGATGATGATACAGGTTACAACCCAATGTTTCAGAGTAAGATACGTAGGTACACACTAACGTTCTAACCGACATCGAAGTAAACGGCGATGAGTTCTAAGATACGTAGGTACACACTAACGTTCTAACCGACATCGAAGTAAACGGCGACGATGAACTCACCTCGAGGCGATGAGGACGGTAGCTACCTGGAAGACATTCCCTTTAACGCGAGGTTTTGCACAAGTGGAGAAGATGATGGTTTGAAATGAAAAAAGTGAGAGCGAAGTAAAGGCAGTAGTTATCGGACTAAAATTAAAATTGGGCATACTTAGCGGACTAAAATAATACTTTTTCCTATATATATATATATATATTATTATTATTTTATTTATTTAATTAATTTTTTTTCAAAATACCCATTTACAATTCCTGTATTTTCTTAATTAATATAAGTTGCCCCCACATATTATTACGACCTCCAATTTAATTCATTCAAATTTTATTATCTTCCAATTATGGCCTATAATTTATTTACTAATCACTAAGTTTTATAAAGATTTGTCAATTAATCCTACAATTATGTATTATAATCTTTGGGGCATGCGAACTATATCCAATAGGGTTCGATTCCTCCTTTCGGACTTGCCGTTAAGCTGCGGCGTTCGAGGAAGAGTCCACTGAGAGAGAATTCCATTCTCTTTTACATAATCCATGAATTCACCACTTAAATATTCTCCACCTCGGTCCGACCAAAAGTCTATGATGAGTTTGATTCTCTACTTCTAGTCTGAATTCCTTAAACCTTCCAAAGGCCTCAGACTTATACCTCATAAGGTTAACATAACTGTACTGTGAGTGATCATCGCTAAAGGTTATGAAGTATGAGTAGGCTCCTTTAGCCGGAGTATTTAGTGGTCCACAGACGTCTGTATGGATTAAGTCCAATAGACCAATAACAAGCATACTTTGTCCAACAAAAGGTTTCTTGGTCATTTTTCCTTAGACAGGATTCGCAAGTTGATAGTTTGTCCAAGTCGTCTACCTCTAAACTTTTTTATTCTACCAACTTCCTTATCCTTTCTATGGAGATATGACCTAACCTTGCATGCCAAAATCTGTGTGTTTTCATGATTATCTAGCTTTCGTTTATGTTGGGCAGTCATAATCTAATTTGACTATTGGAGAATTTGAACACCATTAGTTAATGTACCAAGCAAATGAAGATTATAATCAGTCATCAAATAAAAACTATTTTTATTGATCTTAAATGCATAACCATCATTGTCTAAAATAGGAATGGAGATAATATTCTTGTTCATGCTCGGTACATAATAACAGTCATTTAATTCTATCCGAATATGATCACTGATAGCTAAGTTGAGAGATCCCACGACTTCCACAGCAACGACCTTGCTATCACCGAGCCTTAGGACCATCTCGTCCTTATGTAGCCTTCTGCTTCTTTCCAACACTTGCAAATCATTGCAGATATGAGCTCCACAACCAGTATCCAATACCCAGGAAGCATAATTAGTTATTATATTTATTTCAATCACAAACGTACCTGGGTTGGAGAGGAGTTGTGGACACTCCCTCTTCCAATGCCCATTTTCACAGCAGTGAATGCAAACATCATTTGCCCTCAATCGTTGTAAACCGCCATTATTCCCTTTCCCTTTGCCCTTTCCCACGGGAGCAACAGGGGCGCTTAGAGCACTAGTAGTGGCGATGCCCTTTTCTTTTCCCTTCTTCCTCTTCCAGCGTTCGGTCCTCTTGCCTTTCGCCTTGGAGGTCGTAGCCTCTCGTATCAACACTGCAAGCACGGACTTGTGGGTCGTTGCCTCGTTTTGGACCAGCATATTGATTAACTCATAAATAAACTTCTCAAGTCCATTCATGTTATAGTTAACGATAAATGAGTCACAGGAAGGAGGAAGTGACTAGAGGATCACATCAATGTACACGTCATTGTCAAGTCCTCACGAGGGATAGCATCTTGACCTCATGACTTTGCACAAAAGATCCTTCAGTCTTTTTTGTCCTAAAAATTGCTTTAGTAGGGACATATCTAATATGCCTATCAGGAATTGCATAAACTTCCTTCTCACGAAGCATTATCGAGCGAAAGTTTTCCAGCCTATCATATTGCTTTTGGATGTCATTGATCATCAAAGCTAATATGATGTTGGGGACCTTGAGGTTGTCCTCATGCCACTTCTCAAACGCCACACGTTCTTCTGGAGAGGACCCTTCCGATAAGGTCGTCGGGAGTTGCTTGTCCAAGACATAGCCTTGGTTCTCGAAATTTAGAACAATCCTTAAATTTTGCAGCGAGTCATTGTAGTTTGTGTATTTAAATTTATTAGTCCCCATTATCAAGGTTAAGGGGTTCTTAGACGTTATTCTACACGATAGAATTAAAACAAAAATCAACAGATGATATTAATGTTATTGACAAGTTGAAGACATGGTCTTTAGCCTTTAACTCCCCCTATTTATATGAAAGCCCACTATTCTCAAGTGGGATTTCGGGAAACCAATTGCTAGTGGGCTTGGGATCCACAAAAATAGTTTACCATGCGCCGCTTTTATGATTCACATAGAGAAAGCCTTGTGGGAAACAACCGATGTCATTCTAATTCCATGAGATTCCCAAGATATTTTGTCTCACCTCTTCACGTTCCCGAGAGATTGCAAATGAATTATATTACTCAGTGTTAGGCCCAATCCATCAATCAAATTACACATCATTCATCGCCCCCCACGACTCATGAGACAACAAAACATTGAACGTGTTCTTTGTTCACAGCAATAGTGTAGTTTTCCTCTATTCCAAGTGTGCTATGACTTGTGAGACCACAGTTGGGTAGTGATAGTTTCCTCACCACATTCTTGTAGATGGAAAGCTTGGACAGATCAAGACAATCTTGATCCAAGTCCATTTTGGGCCTCATATTTAACTTGCTCCGACCAAGTGAGAGTTAATATTTGAGTTATTTGACCGAGACCTCATCACATAATTATATTGCATGCATAACCTCAAATGCTAAATCAATAAAAAAATCACCGCATGCAACGCAATTAACTATACCCCTGTTGGATGATCAAGAGCCCAACCTATGCGACTCACTGAGCTCGCAGTGAGTCAGTAGTCATTGTAAGGTGGCCCTATGCTATTATAAAATAATTTACACATCAATATGTAGATGGGCTTTGTAATTTCTTCATGGGCATCATTCTCCTTGAACCTTCTTCTCCATAGGCTTGCTTTAAAATAAAACACCTCACCAAAATTTCTATACTACTCTCATTACAACTTAAAAAGAAATCTCGATCAAAAGTCGGGGGGAGTACATAAGGAGGAAAATAGCAAGTCTTATTAATCCAAGGCTAAATATGAGAGGCAGAGAAAAGAAATCATTTCAACCATAAATGTAAACACACAAGAGGTCGTGGGTTTCATGATCATCCATCCATACATTTCATAATACATATCCTATGTAATATTACCATCGATATTATCCAATATCATAACAGATAATTATATGAAGAAAACACAAACTTGAAATTTGTAATTGATAACTCTGCAATTATCACAATTTTATAGCGATTCAATTTTCCTTTTTAACCCAAAACATTCTTAATTATGTGATTTTATTGCATGTCCAGCCAAAAGGAAAGATATGAGACAAAGATGGCAAAAATCAAGCTAAAATCGGAATTGAAGGCATCAAAAAGGAAAAAGGAGATTACAAGGCAATTTCTGCAAGATTTACTATGCGTGCCCACGCTTAGTGGAGTGGTCAACTCGGGTGAAGAAGGAAAACGAGTGATTTTCGCAAGAGAAAAAGGAATGAAGTGCTTAGATTTGGAAAGGATTCCTTAAAACATATTATTTGTGATTTATTTATCTTTCTAGAGTTAATTATGTATTTATCCCCCTTATCCCCACGTCTAGATTCGTAGGAGACTTTTATTATAAATAGAGGGGGTCTCTTCATTTGAAGGTTGTTTGCTAATTGGTGGAATTCAATAGAATACTTTATTTGCTTATTTTACTCTCTCTTTTACTTTTAATTTATAATCGGAGTTAATGAAATTCCACTTTTTAGTGTGTTCTTCCATTAACATATCCGGCTAGATTCCTTATTTTCTGGTTAAGGTACGGTGATTGCTTGATTCACAATATGTTGTGAGATCTAATCTGCTCTTTCTAAACTTGTTAAATGAATATTGATGCTATTCTCTGTGCTTTAATTACAAACGTCTGATTTTTAAATGATATGGCCGATTATTTATTATCAAGAAGGTTTGTTTAGCTAACTGGACTTTATAAATCCGTGTAATTATTTATTTAGTTCAATGCTTAATAGCAACATAGCATGATTAATTATGTCATAGTAATTAGTTATGTTATGGGGAACACATGATCTAGTTTAAATGAATTATCCTCATAGGAGTTTGTTGATTAGAATCAGGCCTTTCTAATTCTTAATGTTGTTAATAGATTAAATCTTGTGGACGTTCCCAGAGTTGTCTGTTAATTAGGGATCTAGCCGACCTTGGCTGACGAAAAGGTAAGAAAATGTAAGGTGTTAGGTCGTACCAACACTATAACTGATTTATTCGTTTATACATGTATTATTCTTGCATCAATGATCAACTCACAAGAATCAAGCATGATCCTAGCCTTAACCGGAAAATCTCTCTCTCGTGTCTTTACCAAGGTAATTTCAATTGTTTTCTAGTTTATTTAGTTTTCAATTACTTCTTTTTATCATCATTCTCCCCCCATTATTTTCCTTTTCTTAAAGAAATCAACTTAAACCAGTCTCTATGGATCGACCCTACTCCCACTTTTACAAGTGTATTAAGAATTATTTTTGTGATCTCGACACCCACCAAATTTTGGCGCCATTACAGGGGACTGGCGTTTTTAAGTAGATTTCTTTATTTTTTTTAGTTACTTGATTTTTATCACCATTGATGCCAAGGTCTTCTCGTACAGGTAAAATGGAATACGACCCCGAATTCGAGAAGACCGCACAAAGACTTCGTTGGGAGACTAAGCAACAATCGGAAGGAACATCCGCTCCCTACAAAGACGGAAAAGACATAACTTTGGAATTTGAGGAATCCTCAAGCGAATCCAGAGAAGAAATAATGGCTTTGATTCCTAAAAGATCGATCAAGGACATGACGTCGCCCGATCTGAACCAGCAGCCACTGTGCATTGAGTACCCAAACTTGGAGGTAAACTTTGAAATGAAATCTAGATTAATTTATTTACTTCCCACTTTTCGTGGTCTCGCAGGTGAAGATCCACACAAGCATCTGAAGGAATTCCATGTGGTATGCTCCAGAATGCGACCACAAGGCATAAGCGAGGAACAAGTCAACTGAGAGCATTCCCCTTCTCTCTTGCCTACCAAACGAAGGATTGGTTCTACTTTCTACCTTCAAGATCCATTACAAGATGGAATGATCTCAAGAGAGAGTTTCTTGAGAAATATTTCCCTGCCTCAAGAGCCACAATGATCCGGAAGGAGATGAGTGGGATTCGTCAATTCGCGGGGGAAAGTCTCTTCGAATATTGGGGAAGATTCAATGAACTAGTGGAAAGTTGCCCCATCATTAGATCCCGGACCACCTGCTGATCTAGTACTTCTACGAAAGTCTATCAAGCATGGATAGGAAATTGATAGACGCGGCAAATGGAGGAGCACTGTTCAATAAAACTCCTACCGAAGCGCGTAGCCTGATCTCGATCATGGCGTCCAACATGAAACAGTTCGGGGTTAGATACGATGATCCACCAAGGAGAAGTAATGAGGTAAGCAATCTTGAAGATCGTTTAAACTAACTCACATCTATTGTTGAAAAAGTTGTTGCAGACAAACATCAACATGTCAAAGCGTGTGGTATTTGCACTTTAACGGGACACGCCACCGGCATGTGCCCAACTCTTCAAGAGTCAACCATCGAGCATGCCGACGCCATAGGAGGATTCATTGGACAACAACAGAGAAGATATGATCCTTTCTCCAACACATACAACCCCGGATGGAGGGTCATCCGAATCTGAGTTACGGTAACCAACACCAAAACTTTCAAAGACCCCAATACAGGCCACCAGCTCCCCAGTCTAATCCCACGCCTAGCCCATCTCTCGAAGACATGGTGAAAGCGGTTCCAACAACAGACCCATACAAGCATTCAAAATCTAGAATCTCAAATCAGTCAACTAGCGTCGTCTGTTAGCAAGCTAGAGTCTCAAGGTAAGCTACCTTCTCAATCTGTCATTAACCTTAGACAAAATGCTAATGTTATTGTGCTTCGTAGTGAAAAGGAATTGCAGGAAAATGTGAATGAAGATGGCACTAAACTTGGGCACGCTGTGAAAAGAAAGCCGGAAAAGGAAATTAAGGTCTAACAAGAACAAACCGAACCCGAAGAGGACCATCCGAAGCCTTTGGTAACCAGACCACCCTTCCGAGAAAGATTCACCAAAGCAAAGAAGGAAGAGGAAGGAAAAGAGATTTTTGAGATGTTCCGCAAAGTGGAGGTAAACATCCTTGTACTCGATGCCATCAAGCAAATACCCCGCTATGCGAAATTCCTCAAAGAATTGTGCACTAGCAAAGGAAAACTCAAGGGAAACGAACGGGTAAGTATGGGGGGAGAATGTTTCTGCAATTCTCCAATGAAAACTACCCCCAAAATGTAAGGACCCAGGTACGTTCTCTATACCTTGTAAAATTGGTATAATTGGAATAAAGAGGGCTATGTGCGACCTTGGAGCATCTATAAATGTTATGCCCCTTACCATTTTTGAGTCCTTAAATGTTGGTCCCTTAAAGGAAATAGGGGTAGTCATCCAACTTGTAGACTGCTCTATAGTCTATCTGGAATGAGTCTTGGAAGATGTTTTCATACAGGTTAATGAATTGGTGTTTCCCGCCGACTTTTACATGTTGGATATGAGGGAAGACAACTCCCCCAATTCCACATTAATCCTGCTAGGAAGACCGTTTCTCAATACAGCTAGAATAAAAATCAATGTGCACAGTGGAACTCTCACCATGGAATTCAACGGTGATATCATAAGATTCAACATCTATGAATCCATGAGGTATCCAACTGATTTACGTACCGCCCTTCTTGTAGATATCTTTGACCCTCTCGTGCAGGATTCCACGGCAATTAGCAGCGAGGACCATGTGAAGTATGCATTGGAAGAAAGCCTCACGTTAGAGAAAGCAAAAATTTCGGAAGAAAACATGATCATAGATCCATTGGTGCAAGAAAAAGCTAAATTCGATGGTTATAAAGACTTCAACTTAGTCCGAGAAAACAACAAAGCATTTCATGACAAAATAAGTTTTCCTTGGTCCACACCATCTGGAGCACTACGACGAAGAAGAAGAGAATTTAAAGTACCCATCGTATTGAAGTTGAGGCACAACAATGTCTAGCTAAAGACACTAAAGAAAGGCGCTGCATGGGAGGCAACCCATGAAATTTCTGTCCTTTTCAATTCTCTTTCATTTGATTTTAGTTTATGTGTTTTTATTCAAGTTTTGAGATGCGTGCCCACATTTAATTGAGCATCCAAATCTATTTGGAAGACCAATCCAGACAGATTTGGCAATTTCATTAAGCATGCCCACGCTTAATGGGTCTTTCAAATCTCTTTGGCTCACTTCACCAAAACAGATTTGAAGTTCCCATTAAGTGTGCCCATGCTGAGTCAAACTTCGTAATCTGTTATTCACTTCACCAACTTTCGTTTACTTTTCTTTTTATTTGTATATTTTCAAAAAAAAAATTCAGAAAATTGAAAAATCAAAAGAAAGAAGGAAATCAGTCGAAATTTTCCACTTTTATTCATATATTTGGCTAAGATTTTCTTTATCTTCATCTTCATCTTCATTAACTGTCTCTCTCACTTTCTCTCACAGCAACTTCACCTACCACTAAGATCTCTCTCCCTCTCAACTCACGACCGACGTCATCTCACCGGAAAAAGTTCTCCGCTGACGCACCGTCGTGTGTCACCATCACTCAGTTTCCCACTGTTCGCCGGCATAACTATGTTGGGGGAAACCCCGATCCACCGTCTTCTCTCTCGCCCCCGACACAGAAAACCAACAACCCACGTCGTTGTAGTCTATCTCAGTTCCATCGCCGTTTGTCGTTCATCGCTCCAACCACATTGTCGTCGTTCTCTCTCTCTCTCTTTTTCGACAGTCACACAACCACTCGATTTCTCCCTCTCCATCGCTGATGCACTATTGTTATTTCTGCCGTCATTGTTCCACTGCTGTTGTCTCTCATGTCGTTCGCGACACCATCAAACCCATCTCCAGCCTCACCTTCTCTGTTTCATTCCGCCACCGGCATCACTGCTGCTCCAAAACACTCTATGTGGTGCATGGTTTCTTTCTCTTTTTCTTTTCACTTCTTCTCCTAATTTCTATTTTGTCTGCTTTATTTTATCTTCAATTCATTTAGGATAAGTAGCCAAAAGAGAAGCCGAGAAGAATGAACAACCTCCAGATCGGGGCCCCATTCCCGTAGCACACACTGCCAAAGCGTACTTCCACCGGAAGTCGCCGCCACCGTCTGCCACCAGCTCACCCACGCCATAAACTCTTCGCGGCATGCACTCAGGGACGTTTCCTTAAACTCTCTCATTTTAATTTTTAATTCTTGAGTTGCATGTCAATGTCCACATTGAGGACAATGTGAATTTTAAGTGTGGGGGTTTGGTTGTTGAGCTTATACTTGATAATTTTTTTTTAGGGTTGATGTGCTTGGTGGTGGATGAATTTTCTTTGTGCCTAGCGAAAAATTTTTCCTTTTCTTTTTCAAGTTGACTTGAAAAGAGAATTTTTTTGGCAAATTTGTGGAAAACTTTGGCATGATAAAAACCTTTACAATTTTGGACTAATCTTGGCTTGATGTGTTATGTGCAAAAAGACTACATGTTTTATGTTTGAGGATAATTCATCAATTGAAAACTTATTTTTACCAAAATGACTTAAGTTAAAATCTTTTGATAAAGGATTAGTGGACTAAAACATACCTCGTAAGACTTTGAACTTGATATATCCATAAAAAATCATTCTTTCTTGATAAAATAACACTTTTATGGCTTTGTCTTCCTAGAACTTGCCTTGAACCACATCGAGGCCACACAAATGTGCATTTATTTGGATATGATAAAGGCAGTAGAAACCACTTTCGACCTTCTTTAACCACCCAACACATTTTTACTTTAGAGAACCCCTTTGAGCATTTTTGACCTATTTTGTTGATGATATAACCCATCATATACAAACCTATCCCGTCGTTTGTTTAAACCATTGATTTTGACCCTTCCAAGAACTATTAGAGCATCAAGGGAAATGAGTTTATGTGCCAAAAAGATATATCTCAAAATGAGTGTGGGGGTTCCAAAATTATGGTCTTCTTTACTTTATGGGAGCCGACATCAATTTTCTTATTCTATGCCCATCACAAAAAGAAAATGGAGAGGAGAAAAAGAAAAGGGAAAACTCAAGTGGAAAAAAGAGAAAAAAGAAAGCAATTTTCTTGCAGCAAAAAAAGAAAAAGAGAAAAAAAAAAGAAAAAGAGAAGAAAAAAATGTATCAACCCTCCAAAAGAAAAAAAAAAGGCATAGTTCAAGGAACTTTGATGGTAGATGAGTAAACTTTGAGAAATTCGAATTGTTGTTCACTCAAATTTCTTTTTTGGTGCTCTAATTGATTTCTTGAAATTTAACCTCATTATCCTTATATCCTACCCCCAAACCAAAGCCCCATTACAACCAAAATCAAAGACCTTTTATCCATGTATGTGTATATTTCAAAGTGGTGGAGATATGGTGTATAGGCGAGCCTATGGTGAAGCATTGTCATAGTAAGTGTCGAGAGATACACTTGAGCCATATATACACTTGAGAGAATAGAAAGCGGAGAGAAAAATAGTCCACTAGTTTTATGATTGGCTTTGATAATAGTCACTACGTGAAACTTGTTTGATATATGTTGAATTATCTTTTTCACAAAGTATGTCATTTACTTTGCACATGATTACAATTTGCCTTGAGTATGTTCGAAATTTGGAAGGAGTTTTTGAATGCATAATCCATCTTGATTTTTCTTGACGACAAGCAAAGAGCTAAGTGTGGGGGTATTTGATAACTCTGCAATTGTCACAATTTTATAGCGATTCAATCTTTCTTTTTAAGTCAAAACATCCCTAATTATGTGAATTTATTGTATATTTAGCCAAAAGGGAAGATATGAGACAAAGATGGCAAAAATCCAGCTAAAATCGGAGTTGAAAGCATCAAAAATGAAAAAGAAGATACAAGGCAATTTCTACAAGATTAACTAAGCGTGCCCACGCTTAGTGGAGTGGTCAACTCGGGTGAAGAAGGAAAACGAGTGATTTCCACAAGAGAAAAAGGAATGAAGTGCTTAGATTTGGAAAGGATTCCTTAAAACATGTTATTTGTGATTTATTTATCTTTTTAGAGTTAATTATGTATTTATCCCCCCCCCCCACGTCTAGATTCGTAGGAGACTTTTATTTTAAATAGGGGGGTCTCTTCATTTAAAGGTTGTTCGCTAACTGGTGATTCAATAGAATACTTTATTTGCTTACTTTACTCTCTCTTTTACTTTTAATTTATAATCGGAGTTAATGAAATTCCACTTTTTAGTGTGTTCTTCCATTAACATGTCCGGTTAAATTCCTTTTTTCTGGTTAGGTACGGTGATTGCTTGATTCGCAGTATGTTGTGAGATCTAATCTGCTCTCTCTACACTTGTTAAATGAATATTCATGCTATTCTCTGTACTTTAATTACAAACGTCTAATTTTTTTAATGATATGGCCAATTGTTCATTATCAAGAAGGTTTGCTTTGCTAATTGGACTTTATAAATCCGTGTAATTATTTATTTAGTTCAATGCTTAGTAGCAACATATCATGGTTAATTATGTCATAGTAATTAGTTATGTTATGGGGAATGCATGATCTAGTTTAAACGAATTATCCTCGTAGGAATTTGTTGATTAGAATCAGGCCTTTCTAATTCTTAATGCTGTTAATAGATTAAATCTTGTGGACGTTCCCAGGGTTGTCTGTTAATTAGGGATCTAGCCAACGGTCGTACCTTGGATGACGAAAAGGTAAGGAAAGGTAAGGTGTTAGGTCGTACCAATACTATAACTGATTTATTCATTTATACATATGTTATTCTTGCATCAATGATCAACTCACAAGAATCAAGCATGATACTAGCCTTAACCGAAAAATCTCTCTCTCGTGTCTTCACAAAGGTACTTTCAATTGTTTTCTAGGTTATTTAGTTTTCAATTACTTCTTTTTATCATCAATCTCCCCCCATTATTTTCTTTTTCTTAAAGAAATCAACTTAAAACCAATCTCTGTAGATTGACCCTACTCCCACTTTCACAAGTGTATTAGGAATTATTTTTTGTGATCTCGACACCCACCAGTAATCAGAAAGGATGATCAAAAAAATATGTGCATCCAATGCACAAAATAATCCAATTAATTATGCAATTTTAATTTTTAGAAAAAAAAAACTAAAAAAATTAAAAAAACAATAAGTAATAATGAACAAGAATTCCAGAAAATCAAACTTTCGAAAAACGACAAAAAAACAGCCTAGCCATCGGCTGTCGGTCCTGCAACGTGCGCTGCCTTCGTTGCCCAGGCTGTAAGGCTTGCGCAAGTTGCCTGCTACGCACGGAGTGCATGTGCCGGCTCAGGCTCTCCTGCCTGCGCGCGCGTCTGGCTGTGCGCCAGCAACAGCAGTGCTGCTGTGATTTTTCTCACATTTTTTGTTTAACATAATACAACAAAATAAAGCATAAATACAGAAAATTCCAAATTTTCATATGCTTTAATAATCCAAAATTGCAAAAAAATCAAATGAGTTATTTTCATCATATAACTACTAGAAGGAAAGCGATAAAAACATGCTTCAAAAGCAGTAAAAGCACGTTAACATGCAATCATCATATAAGCATCAACCCCTATATCAAATCGGCTCTAATTAATTCCAATTGAAGAATCGTGTGGTACGGTCCAAGAACGTGCTGGCCAAAGCAGTGACGAAAAACGCAAATTAACAATAAAATTAAAGCGCATAAAAATAATGAATGCATAGGGTGTCCTCTTGCAGTTCCTGGGCGTTCGATATAGTAAAAATAAAACAAACATGCGGCTGATGTTGAATCCATAAAAATAAAAAATAGAAGGGTGAAAAACGATACCTTCATCTTCCACGTTCGATTGAAATGCTCCTCACTTGAGGCTCCAACACAGGAACCCTTTAATTCATCTACACCACATTAGAGTACGTCCTTTTTGCTAGAAGAGAACGAGAGAAGAAAATCGCACCTAGTGCTAGAGAGTGGGTGGTCGAATGGGTTGGTGGAAGGAGGGGGAATTTTTTTTTGTATAATAATGATCATAATTATTTTCCAAATAATTATGTTTCATATATATATATATATATATCATTTTGATAGTTAAGAATGTTCTTAAAAACATTCTATTATCTACAAGGTATATCTCTCTTTATTCCAAATAAAGATATCCCAATAATGGCTGGAATTGCACTTTCCAAAATTGCATTTTACTAACCATTTATTTCCTTCCATGAAATTTTTCATGGTCTCCATATAATATGGCTTGGCTGATTTTTACCTTTAAAGTACAAGCCCGATGAATTTTTATTTAAATTCAATTTAATAAATATCCAATTAATTGAACCCAACTTGTATTTAATCTAATCAAATACATAAGCCCAAATTATCCTTATTAATTAATAAGATCCAACTTATTAAATTATAAGGACAAGTTCAATATAAATTAATACCATTAATTTATTCTTGGGCCTTTTTCCAATCCAATGGATCTCTTTTGTACGTAATCCATTTACTTGTAAAATTAATTCCAAATTAACTCTTTGTTCATTTATGTGATTTGTGTGACTCTTTAGGTTTACCTTTCAACTAGAGTTGGGCTACCGTCTAATACTATTATTAATTAAATCTAATTTAATTAGTAATTCTTGAATAACCCTTAATCAAGAAAATCCATCACCGTTGGTGGCCGTCTATCATCTCCCGGTCTTAGCCTAGGGTATGGAATTAGCTGTCGGTTTCCATCCTGGACTAGACGCTTTGCTTAATACTTGAGATCGCGTTACACCAAGTTTCTCAAAATAGAAACCTTTTATTCCTATTTGATCAATGACTATGGCCACAGATTCATAGAACGTGAACGCATCTACAATTACATAAGAGATATCCCTGTCACATATTGGTAGGAGATGGATCCTCTTCTTGAAACTCACATCCTCACCACATATTCCGACTGCACTGGATAAAGCTTATGACGATCGTGTTTGTGACACAATCACCTCTCACATAGATCCAAGATATAGTCACCGTAAGTACATGACTGTCGTGATTCTTCAAGTCTTAAAACTACTCCCGTACTATTAAAGTTGGGGATTCGAATCATACTGACCAAACTTCCAAGGCTTTCATATGGCGATCTGCGAGAGTCGATTCAGTTGATTCAACATCTAGTCAATAAACTCACCAAGATTGCATAGACGCCCCACATCTTTCACCGATTAAACATAGTTCTCACTAATTAAATGCGACTCATAGTGAAAGTCTCCATAGGACTCTTGATGCTCATTCTCGAGGTCCTTGACATTGAAACATTTCAGATCCAATCTTTTTGCAGTTGGTTTCATTACCACCATCTAATACGCGGCCCAACAGCACGGTTCCCAATTGGTATATTGGATTTGTTATGATGTTCAAGTAAAAATATGGACAAACAAAATGAGCAAATACTATTTAGGTATACAAAATTATATAATATCGATTAATTTATCAGAATAAAATATATTTAGGCCAGTCTAATTGGCTTTTGGTCATTTATTCTAGGAAAAATTCCATAATACCCCCTGTGTTATGCTAAAATTGCACAAAACTTAACTGTGTTAAATAAATAGCCACAAGAGACCGTGTGAATTTTGAAACCCTGCAAAAAAGACCCCATCCGTCCAAAACTGACGGAAGGTGTTGTACATATGGTGAAAATGAGAGTGGGGGCCTTTTTTTTTACCCTATTTCAACTTTTTTGGTACTGTAATGGTCCAAATACCCTTCTCTGCCACTACATATACAACTTAACATCCTTCCACAAACATGCTACACAAAAATAGGGTTTTAAGTGGGCAAATATCCAATTTGTCCCTTTTATTTGAATATAAATAAAAACACTTATAATATTATAAATTAAATTAAATTATTATTTAATTTAAATATATTTTAATATTTGTTTATAAAATATACTAAATCAATGTAACAAAACCTAATAATAATATTAATTTTTTTAACTTAGATAAAATATTATATTAAAAAATTTGATATTTTTTATTATTTTTAAATATTATTAAATTAAATAATTTCATTTGATTATAAATAAAAAACACTTACAATATTATATATTATTAATTAAATTAAATTATTATTTAATTTAAATATATTTTAATATTTATTTATAAAATATACTAAATAAATATAGAAATACCTAAAAATTATATCATATCTTTTAATTTGTATAAAATATTATATTAAAACTATTAATATATATTTAAATTAAATATTTAATATTTTTTATTATTTTTGAATTTTATTTTTATTAAATTTAATACTTTTATTAGATTATTATTTATTTATTATTTTTAAATTTTATTAAATTAAATGCTTTTACTAAATTATTATTTAATTTAAATATATTTTAATATTTATTTATAAAATGTACTAAATAAATATAAAATACCTAAAAATTATATCAGTTTTTTTAACTTATATAAAATGTTATATGTAAATTATCAATATATATTTAAATTAGACATTTAATAATTTATTATTTTTAAATTTTATTCAATTAAATAATTTTACTTAATTTCCTTTATCTCTTCTTCTCCGGCTCCATCCCTACTCGATGAAAATGGGCAAGCTTGGCCTCGTTGGAATCGTCCGGACGAGAGGAGTCGAACGGTAGACTGTTTAATTTTTAAATTCAAAGATCAATAGTTGTTACAAGAAGGGTATAACAATCAATTTAGTAAAAATTTAATGCTGTTAGAATTTACCTAACGGAAGGAGAGAATAATATGCAATATTTTGAAAAATAAATGGGCTTTTAACTAAATTTTGAAAATATAAAGAGATTTTATGCAATTTTTCCTTTATTCTAACAAAACTGTCAAGTCATTAACTTTAACAATCCATCCCAAACATCTTGACAAAGGTTCCGACGACTTACATATGTCTATCTATCGGAATTCTATTGCAAAAAATCTGGTGGTTATATTTTGTCATCAGAATTTTGTTATAAATATTTTTTTGTTCCACTTTATTCGTCGCTAATGCTGTGGGAAACTAAAACAGTAACGATTTTTTGTTGGAAATTCCGTTGCTAAAAAGCCCTATTTGTTTTGTAGGGTTAGACAATATCAATACCAAAAACATATATATTTAAAACACAACTTAACGATTATATCCATATTTCATGGCCAGTACTGAAATTAACTCTAAATTAGCTATCTTGAAATTCAACTAGGTTCCACTTTTGTCAATAATTAATTTTGAAAAAAACTGCAATTTTTGTCTTGTTGGTTAGGTGAGTCGCAATTTCAGTCCTATTTAAATTAAAATTCGCAATTTGATCTTATAATTTTAGAAAAGGTGCCAATGTTAGTGCTAATGACGTGGATTATGTTGGCTAAATCAGCGAAAATGACTAAAATTGCTACAATTTTTAAAATTACGAGATCAAAGTACGAATTTTAATTTGAATAGGACCAAAACTCCAATTCTTAACTTACAAGACTAAAATTGTATTTTTTCCTTAATTTTGATAATTTCAACAATTGACCAAATACCCTTAAATGAACATAATTACATGAATATTTTACCAATCAAAAGCTTAAAACAATCCCAAAAGAAAATTCATAAAATTTACAAAAAAATAGATTAGATAATTTGCTACATTTAGATGATCACATGATTAATTGAGACATCAATTCTATACTTTCTCAAGATCACATAATTCACAACAAAGTAGAAACTATCATATAATTAATCTTCCTAATATATGGTTGCAATCTAAAATCTCCAATTTGTCACTAAAATATATAGTCAAAAAAGGAATTACAAGATTACAACACCATCTTCTCTCTCTCACTCTATATATATATACATTGGTTGATATATATTTCTGTAACCCTAATTCACAACCATCCATGGCAGCAGCAAAGTTGCTGGCACTGTTTCACGCTTCTTTTTTTTTTTTTTTCTCTGCTGCTCTCGTCTCTGCGGGTTCTTCAGGTGGATTCTGCGGAAGTTTGGGTTGCACGCTGAACATACCCTATCCCTGTAGTTGGCGTAAACCCGAAGCTTGCGTTACTGCATGTGGGAGCGTTGTCGGAGCGAAATGCCTGGTTGGGGCACTTTGTGATGGGATGGACTTTGGTCCTTTTCACAACGTGCACTGCAGATGCTACTATCATTGCGCCCGTCCAGGCCATAATTGGGTGGCGCCGTCTCAATCGCCTCGACCAAACATCCACTTCTTGCAATGACTTTCTTGTTCAATAATGCAATGACTTTCTTGTTCAATAAAGTGTCTTGTACAACAAAAATCAAATAATAATATTTCTTATTAGTCTTCTCAACTATTATTTTTATTATATGGACTTACTCATTTTCTTTCTGAATAAAATTGCACGTTTGAGAAACTATTAAATAAAAAAACAGAGAAGTACGTAGAAGTTAAGAAGAGAGAAAATGGGGAGACAAAAGACAGAAACGAAAATAATAAATCAATTGAATGGCATGCCAAAAAATTGAAAATACCAAAATGGTGCTCTTCATTCATTCATTCATTCTAAATTTATTTGTGAGGAACCAAATTACAGTTAAAAATTAAAAGTGGATGATTTTCTTTAAACAAAATGAAAAGTTTTGTAATGATAATATGAAAATCACCTGTTAGAGGGACTAATTTGAAATAAATTTAAAAGATAGAGACTCTTTTGAAGTTAAAATAAAAAATTGGAAACTAAAATGAATTATACCTTAAATTAAATACTATTACTTGATATCTTGTAACTAGTGTTGTATTATTTTTTATGGTTTTTTTTTTATCAATTTTTCTCTTTAACTGAAATTAACTAATTTATAAATTAGGTTAAATTGCATTTACTGCCCCGTATATTAGGGGGGTAGCATATCAGGGACTGTAGTTAAGGGTGTAGCAAATAGCATTCCAGAATTAATTTTTTTTTGGCTATTGAAGGACTACGGCAATCGGATGTTGCAAATGCACCGGAAACTGTTTACCTTGACACAAATTAGGGTTCAAATTTAGGGCTTTTGCTGATGTGGTGGGGGGTAATAAATTATTGCCAACTAAGCTGCTGATGTGGCTATGGTGTAGGATATTTAAGCCAAGTTACTCGATGACGTGAAAAATAACATAAAACAAAAAGAAAAAAAAAACAAAACTAAAAGGCAAAGACTGAAACGCGTACGTATTGTCACTTTCTCTCCCAAATTGACAGACCAAAAAACCCTACTCCCCAACAATCCCCAACCCTAATCTTTGATCACAACACCTGAAGAAGAAGATTAAGCAAGAAAAACGGCGAATAGAGTGTACAGAAGGTGAGAAAATGGTGGTTATACGAAGTAAACGACACCTAAACCTCCCACCTCCTTTATGCCGTAAGTTTGCTGCTTCTTGTCTGTGGTCCCCCATTGCCCCTTTCCCCCTCCTAAATATAATATGCATTTTGTGACCCCTTTTGGTCTCCTACTGCGTGCACATTTTAATTGTTCGAGGGAAAACACGTGGGAGCATGTTATGCATATATAATATTTCTATATCAGTATGTGGGGCATGAAGAAATTAATTTTTTTTATTTTTTCTATTTTTAGTATGTGTAGTTGTAAAATGCTATTTATTTTTCAACTTTTATTAATGTTTCAGCCACTTGTGTAAACTAGTAGGGAATCTTCTGAAATCAATGACTATGATTTCATGAAATCTGTAAACTAGTAGGAATCTTCTGATTGTTTTTTGTTGCTATTCATTACTCAATGAACCTTAATATATTTTTATTTTCTTTTTATTTGTTTTTTGCTTAGTCTGTTGGTGATGGTGATATTTCTGATTTAGTATTATTTTTTTTTTACTTTTTTATTTACAGATCCTGACAGTAGTTCAACTACTGTCACATATTATTATTGGGGGCAAGTAATTGTATTGTACCTTATTATATTGGTGGTGAGATTGCTAAGTTTGACTATGTAGAGTCAACTCACCTATGTTTTGCAAACCTCAATCTGTTCTGTGATAAATTAGAGTTGGTTGGTGATAAGAGATACTATAAGAAAGTAAAAATTGATTTTCAGCTCCTAACTACAGATTCACAGTGTTTGGAGTTGGGGAGGGAGTACAGGCATGCTAGGGATGTTCCTGTATATGTTGAGATGTTTGATGACTTGGGGGTTGGTGTTGATGTAGATGAGGATAGTGAGCAGGGTAGAAGGGAGGAGGCTATTCATGTGGATGAGGAGAGGGGTAGAATAGATGATGTTAATGATGTAGATGAGGATGCAAACTTGTTTGGTTCTGATTATGATTTATCAACAGAGGTAGATGATGATGACAAATTATTTGATGATTATGTGGATGATAAAACAACATCAGATTTACCTGTTGATGATGAAAACAACTCTGATGGTCTAAGTGGGTCTAGTGATGACGGTGAAACAGATACTATGGGTGATGAAATTGATCTAAATGAAAATAAAGTCAGTGATGATGAGCAAAGTGAATCTAGCTACCCTATTTTTAATCCTACTAAAAAATTTGATCCAACATTTACATTGGGGATGATGTTTAGCACAAAGGGTGAGCTTAGAAAGGTTATTCATTCTCATGCAATTAAAATAAGAAGACATATAATTTGCACAAAAAGTGACCCAAACAGATACTATGCTAAATGTGGTGATACAAATTGTGATTGGAGGTTACATGCTCGTAAAGTAAAAGATGAATGCACTTTTCAAATTAGGGATTACAACCCTAAACACAAGTGTGCCAAGACTTTCAATCTTAAAAATGTAAAGTCTAGTTGGCTCTGTGATAAATATCTTTTGTCAAATCTGATCTCAAGAGGTCTGTGAAGGGTTTTAGAGTGGATTCTATAAATGAGATTAGATGTCATAACTCTAAAGATCAAGCCTATAGGGCCAAAAGGAAAGCATTGAAAAAACTTGAGTGAAGTCCTGAGTACCAAAACACAAGACTTTGGGATTATACAGATGAGATTAGAAGAACCAATTCATGTAGCACTGTCATTGTGGAGACTGAAGATGTGGGAGGGGAAAACAGATTCAGTAAGTTTTATGTTTGTTTTTCAGCAATGAAAATTGGTTTCAAGGAGGGGTGTAGGAAGATAATTGGTGTTGATGGGTGCCACTTAAAGAGGCCTCATGGGGGAATTCTTTTAGCTGCAGTAGGGGTAGACCCAAACAACAATCTTTACCCAATTGCATGTACTGTTGTAAACACAGAATCAAGGGAAACTTGGGAATGGTTTCTGATTTTGTTGAAAACTGATTTGGGTATTGAAAATCAGAGTGAATATGTCTTTATGTCTGACAAACAAAAAGGATTAATTCAAGCTTTTCAAGAAGAAGAGATCTTGGGATTGGTAGACCTTCCAGTGCACGAAGAAGAGATCCAGATGAGCCTATTACAAACAAGAAAAAAGGAAAAAAAGAGGAAATGGAATGAAACTGAAAAGACAACAGACAACAGTCAAATGCTCTAAGTGTGGCCAGGAGAAGCATAATGAAAGGACATGCCTAAATAAAGATCAATCTCAGTGGTATGAAAAAATTACAGACTTGACAGTTGAAGAAACGGCTTTTGATGTATTTGGATCTGATGAAGCTTTACCAACAAAGCTCAATGTAAGGAAGAGAGGGAGGATTTCAACACAACAATCTCAAGATAAAGTGATTTGTTCCCAATTTTATGAAATTTTCTTTTTTACTTCTGTTGTATTTTGCTAGTTTTGATAGCTTCTTGTGATATTTTTTGCAGGTGGCAGACAAAGGAAAAAAATATTTTAGCCCCAATTACTGTAAGTATTTTTTCTGGTTGTGTTTTAGTTAAGATTTTCTATCTTTTATAGTTGTCTTGTAATAGTTTGTTGTGATGTTCCTTCGGGAAAAGACAAAGAAAGAAAGAAGGTCACTAATGAGGCTGAAATTATTTCAGCCCCAATTACTGTAAGTATTTTTTCTAGTTGTTTTTTTGTTAAGATTTTGTATTTTTTCTAGTTGTCTTTTGTTAAGATTTTGTTTGTAATGCGACGTATGTTAGTTTTAAGGAATTTCACTCCTTCTCATGCTTGGATGAAATTTGATAGAAGTTCTTTGATGGCCAATGAATCATTGATGTCAGGTTTGTCAAAATTTTCATCTCTTTGTGACTCCTTTTGTTAGTGGTCAATTGGACATCTTGGTTTATGATTGGCAATGCTCACCTCCATATCATGGGCACTGGTAGCCAACTCCTCAAAAGTTTCTTGGCTTGATTCCCTACAAAATATAAACAAGGCCCCAATGCATACCTTATATTCTCATTTATATCGCCGAGGTCTCCGAAAGTTTGTCTTTGTAGTTTAGACTTAGAGCATCCCAACAGTTGAAGTAATCGATGACTGGCTTATCCTTCCACTACATTATGTTGATGAGTTCAACCATGCTCACTGTTCGCCAAGTGCTATAGAAGCGGTTTAAGAACTTTCTTTTCAATTTGTCCCAATTGTCTATTTACTCGACCTCTAGATCGACGTACTAATTGAAAGTGTTTCCTTTAAGCGATCGGATAAACTGCTTCACCATGAGGTCACCGTTAGTGCTGGCGTTGTTGCATGTCTCAATGAAGTGAGCAATGTGTTGTTTTGGGTTGCCTTTTCTATCGAACCATTGTAGTTCTGTTGGCTGATATCCCATCGGCATCCTCAAGGCGTCGATATGCTTGGTATAAGGTTTAGAATACGCGGGCGAGATTTGGGTTGTTGCATTATATTAAACTTTGATAGTGTTGGTGTCATATCTTGCAACTGTTGAACAAACAGTGCAGCAATAGACGTTTTCGAATATGTAGACTTCTTTATAGAGTCATGCGTTGGTGGTACTTTATCCACTTGCTTCTCTTTTTCTACATGATTTGAGAAGGAGGCATGTTTATTGCTATTGTTGAATTCTTCAACATTCGTAAGCTCTTATTTGATCATTAATTGAGCGATTTTGAAAGTCTTCGTCCTTGATGATTTTTTTTGGAGGTAGCAATTGCTTCAACTATTTTTGCAAGTTGTTCCTCTATTGTAGTCTTGTCGGTCATCATGGTAGGGATGATATATAGCGAGAGGAGTAGATTTTGAATTGATCTCAGTAGTTTTCCAAGTTTGAACTGCCTGAAAGGGTCGTGCCAACGATCTTGCCCCCCAACGATCTTGCCCCCCGTGGAGACTGATCAACGGTGTTGACAATGTTTTTGTCATTCATGGCGACTTGATCTTTCTTGGGTGCCATTGAGCAATTACAAGTGATGACTTGAACTTTGACGTGGGAATAAGAGATGAGGGGCAGAAATTGTGCTGGGCGTCAGAAATTTGTTCCTATAAAATTTCATATCTGCAAAAGTAATTACAAGATAAAAAGAATATATGGAAAAGATAAATTTTATTGATGTAGATGATAGTGGATACAATCTCTATAAAAAGATATTCTCCTGATTCGTTGCTCCAAATATCTATCCAAAAGCTGAAAGCTTGTTTTTCGACGTGGATGTGTAATCTCTTCTGGATTTGTAGAGGAAATTATGTATCACCTTGAAATTTGGTATCAAAGTTTGAAGCTTTAATGCCAAGAAAGACGCGGAGCCTTCCCAGTTGCAGTACTTTATTGTGGTAAAGAGTATTAGACTTGGGTCATTTGTTTTGTTGTGACTTCTTGTCTTATGTGTTGTGTGTAGTGTGGAGGAATATTGTATGTCCTCTTGACTTGAGTGGTGGAAGACCTGTATGAGTAGGGCTACAACAATTTGGGCCACATCTATTGAGCTTGAACACCATGGACTTGGACTTAAATTAGGTTTTTTCATGGGTTGTTCTTGAACATATTTTTAGCTCAATTTAGCCAATCCAAAAAAAAGATGCTTGTATTTATTTTGAATGGATCCATCACAACGCGACGCACAAGGCCCAAATTTAGTATGGTACTACTGGGAACATTTAAAGTTCAAATTTTTTATGGACTTTGCTTTGGGATCCAATTATATATGTTAGCCATTTTATTTTGGGCTTTTAATTGTTAATTTCATTTTTTTGAAGTAAACATTCATGTTTCATGGCTAATATAGAAATTAACTCTTAACTAGTTACCTTGGAATTCAACCTGGTTCCACTACTGGTACAATTATAGAAATTAATTTTGATAATTTTAATTTGACAAATCAAATACCTCCAAAAAAAACATAATTACATGAATATTTATCAAATCAAAAGCTAAAAAAAAAAAATAAACCTTACAAAAATTAGATTAGATAATTTCTTACATTTTTTGACCATCACACAATTCACAAGAAACTATCATATAATCTTCCGAACATATGGTTGCAATCTCAAATCTCCAACTTTATCAGTAAAATTTATATAGTCAAAAAAGGCTAATGAGACAACAAGATTACAACAACACCATCTTCATTATTATGCACAATCCTCTATATATATATATATATATATATATATATGGGTGATATATATTTCTCCAACCCTAATTCACAACCATCCATGGCAGCAGCAAAGTTGCTGGCACTGTTTCACGCATCTTTGGTTTTCTCTGCTGCTCTCGTCTCTGCAGGAACATGCGGAGGTCAGATTTGCACCATGGACCTACCCTATCCCTGCATTGAAGTGAAACCCGATTCTTGCATTAACGTATGTGGGAGCACTGTCGGAGGAAACTGCCTGATTAGGACATGGTGTGAGAGGAGAGGAGGAAGTCGTGGGCCGACCTCTTTTCATTGTAATTGCGTCTTTCAGTGCTTCCAACGAGGGAACACTGCAGGGACTCAATCGCCTCGAGGAAACCTCCAATTCTTGCAATGACTTTCTTGTCGAGATGAGTGTCTAATAGGATTATAGGAGAGAGGCACTCGTCCAAAAAATTGAAATAATAGTTTCTATTACCATATGTTTCGTGAATGGTTTTTGTTATAATTGGTAGAAATTTAGAGATATTGATTGTTTTATCTTGCAATAAGTAGTCTCCTGAAATTCTTATCTGAATCGGGGTTAGTTAAATTTGAACTAAATACACAATTATACCGTAGGTGTAATGTACTTGCACTATAAAAAAAATTGAGTTTTTGCTATATTATAATGATCACGACTTAAAAATTATGGTAAATTAATACTATTAACCACGGATAAATAAAACTAAAGCAAAAGCTTAAATTTTTACCACGATTTATCAATAGTCCACACGGTTTTTAGATATAGCCAAAATATTTGTCATGATTTTGGGCATGGCTAATGTTTTGATCACACCTGCAGAAACAATGGCTAATTAATGGCCGTTACGAAGTCTTGGTGGATTTTTATTTATCATAATTTTTTTTGCTATAGTGATTAACTGTAACGAAAAATCATATTTTTTCTAGTGTTATCCAGAAGTGTCAATATGGGTAAAGACCTATGGGTTCAAACCCAATCCAACTCATTTTTGATTGAGTTGCATGTTATAATTCAAAATGGGCCGGCATGGGTGAAGTTTAAATAAAATTATATTTCGTTTGGGTTGGATATGGGTTTTTAATGGGCCTAATATGGGTTCTCCATTGACCTAATATAGACTGATTATGGGTCCAACTCAGTAAAAAAAATTAAAATAAAATAAAGATAATGCATTTTTTACAAAAATCATTGAATTTTGAAGTTGAATCCATGACATGTCATATGAAAGTAGAAATACCAACGAACAAACGTCCACATTATGTGTTTAGTTGATATATGTCACTTCTACACTTGGCGTGTGATTGGTGTATCAAAAAAAATGACAAACTACATAGTAAGTGTACCACACTTACTATACAATTAATTTGGTTTTGCCTAATCTGATTTAGATAAGAATTTTTCTTTCAACTCTATAGTTTTTGTTCTTTTTAATTTGGATAAATTATATTAACATTTCCAATAATCACTTCTTCCTTTTTTTATATATATATAAAATTATAAGTACAATTGTTAAGGGCTAGGGTATACATAATTGGCAAACAGACCGAATCGGACCAAAATAAAAAAATTCATTACGTACTGAAATCAAATTCAAAAATTCGGTTCATTATTTAATTTTTATTTTCTTGAAAATTGATATTTAGTTCAATTTTGGTTTTAGTGGTGATTTTTCGAAGTGTACTATTATAGAAATATTATTTTATCATTCAACTTTTACATACATAATTTTTATATATTAGGTATTTTTATTATACTTTATATTTTTAAACCAAAACTTGATTTAAGGTTTTGTTCATGAGAGGATGTTGATATAAATCATAATTAATTGCAATTTCAGATGGTATGCACTTGTAATTTTGTAAAAAATAGGGATTAATATATAAATATATAATAATTAAATCTAATTTTAGAAGTATTGGTGTAATTTATTTTTATTTGTTCTTATGATATGTTCATTAATATATTTATCTTGTTTCAAATATTATAAGATGATCATTAATTAATTCAGTAGTTTGTGTATAAGTTAAAGACTAAATTAGTTTTTTTATTTCTTATAAGTGAACTTGAACAAAATCACAACCATAATTATTAATTGTAAGTTCAGAATTAACACACTCCATGATTTTTAAATCCAGACGAACGAATGATCATTGAATTTTATAATTTTCTTAAAATGTGGGTTTTTTATAATTAATTAATTCGCTGTCATTTTCTTAGAATACTTTGTAAATCGGATTAATTCATTATATCCTACAACTAATGCGTTCAGTCCGTATTCAATATTTTCTCCACACATAAAAGTAAACGACCCTTGAGTTAAGTAATTTATAATCATCTCTAGTTAAGAAAATATTTGGATGGTGAAAGAAAAAATAATTTAGATAAATAAGTTTAAATAATTCTATGTTTAATGAATTTTTAATTTTTCTTTTTTTTTTTTTTAGTGAAACACCGTCAGGCATTATATTAGAAAACCCAACAAGTATCCACTTTTAGAATCCATAAGTGAAATGAAAGAAACCAATAGGAAAGCCCGAAACAGCAAATCAAGCCGGCGAACGACAAGATGACCCCATTTCGACCACAACACCCATCACACCGCTACCTCCTCCCGAATGCCTTCGAAAATGGATCGATTTCGATTGCACCTAAGCACCCAGCAAGTGTGAGAAACTTGGCAAACTCTGCACTATCTGGCCCAACGTAAGCCTGTTGAATCCATGCGTCCACGCCAATGCGATAACACCCATATCAGTCCCGCAAAGGTATATTCAAGTAACACGTGCTCCAGCCCATCCTCTTTTGCACCACATAGGATGCACAAGTCATCCACCATGACCCCTCGGCGTTTCAAGTTCACTTTTTTTGGGATGGTAAGTTGGCAGTACCTCCAGATGAAGAGCAGGACTCTTTGGGGCTGCTCTAACACACCAGATGAAGTCCCAAGCACTCAGATAAGTTTCACTTGTCAACAGCTCAGCCGAGGCAGAAGCAAGAAGGTAGGCACCCTTGACCATTAACCTCTCCTTCTTCCTAAAATGCCAGACTAGCTTATCTTCCTCCTTAATCTCCAGTTGTGTTATACTAATGCATTCCACGTTGCCTGACACAAACTCCCCCGATATGAGCTCCACATTCCAGTCCCCTTCTGCCGTTAGCAGCGCGTCCATAGTGGTGTTTGGCCGTACAGTGCAAGTTGGGCTAACCGATCGAAAGGTGGATGGTCTATGAATCCAATGGTCTTCAAGAATACGGACTGCCCGTCCCGAGCCGATACTCCACCGTGCACCCTCCAATAGTAACGACCTCACTACCATCAAAGACCACCATGCGTACGATGGTTTCCCGCAGCCGAGCGCCGGGAGAAAGGTGGTCCTACCAAAGCACTTCTGTTTGTACACTTTATGTAGCAAACTAGACGGCTCAGTTGACACTCGTCATACTTGCTTACATAACAATAGGGTGTTAAGCACGTTAAATCAATGAATTTTGGGGACCCCAACTTGTTTTTCCCGGCACACCTTGCTCCATGCCATGTAGTGGATTTTCCGACCCTCATCTTGGTTCCAAAAGAAAGCCGCAATCATACTGTCTAACTCATTCAATAAACCCTCCGGGAGCTGGAAAAAACTCATAGAATAAGTTGGGATGCATGAAGGACCAATTTAATAATCACAACTCTTCTCTTTTTAGCCGACCACCCCTGGAGCTTTTTTCATACCCGCTCGTTGATCCTGTCGAAAACAACTCTCTTGGACCGGCCCACCTTGAAGGGAAGCCCCAAGGTTTTGTTCGTGCTTATCCACCACAATCACCCCCAAGTTACTCATAAGATCCTCCCAAATCGGTCCTAGGACATTCTTGTTGAACAGCCCTGTCGACTTCTCAAAATTAATCATAAAGCCCGACACCACCTCGAAACGGCGCAGCACTTCCCTAACATAGAGTACCGCTTCCCTAGTGCCTTGGCAGAAAATAAGTGTATCATCTATGAACAGGAGGTGAAACACTCTAAGACCCCCTCTCCTAGCATGGACCCCCCGGATCATCCCTCGCCACTCCTCCTCCTGTAGCAGGCTGCTAAACACCTCTGCACAATATAAAAACAAGTAAGGGGAAAGGGGCTCTCCTCATCGGAGCACCCTTTTCACCTTCAAGCACCCAAACTGTGAACCATTAAGCAGAAAGGAGTAGGACACTATAGAAACACACTATACGATCAAATTCACAAATTTCACATGGAAATCTAATCTAAGGAGCACTCATTCAAGAAACATCCACTTCATATGATCGTACGCCTTATTGATATCTAGCTTCAGAGACAAGTGATCGGATTGACCCCAATACTTATTAGCTAGGAAGTGATTAAGCTCAGGTGCCACTAGGACATTATCATAGATGAGGCAGCAGCATGGTACAAAAGCAGACTCATGTTCAGAGATAACAAGGCCCAATCATGGTTCGATCTGATTAGCTAGGATATTAGATGCTAACTTATAGACTACATTGCAAAGGTTAATGGGCTTAAAATCCTTAACCATCTCCAGGTCAGTACATTTAGGTAACATAACAATGTGAGTAGTGTTAATAGCAAGATCTGGGACACCCTCATTTAAAAAATGTAAGATGAAGTTGATTGTATCTTGCCAACTATGTGCCAAAACTTTTGAAAGAAAATAGGGGACATACTGTCAGGCCTCGGAGACTTCATGGGTGCATCTGATCGAGAGCCTACTTGACCTCCTTTGGCAAGAACAACCGGAACAACACCGTGTTCATGTCGTCGGTGACTGTAGGCTGGAGATATTGGAGGCAATCATCTATTGTGCGGGCTTCCGGGTTAATAGACTAAAATATGTGAGAGAAATAGTCTTGTATTACAGGTTCAATCCTGGCTGACTCCGAAGAAAGCCACTTTTGCCCATCTTTAAGGCTCTTAATTGTCTTGCCCCAGCGCCATTGAGTTTCCTGTCTATGGAAAAAGGTCGTGTTCCTGTCCCCCTCCGCCAACCACAAAGCCTGGCTTCTTTTCTTCCACAGGACATCCTTCATCTCCAAAGCTCCTCCAATTCGTGCTTATGTTGTTCCAATCATTCATTCACTAAATCAGAATGCAAAGACTCAATAACTGAGATGGAGGGACCAAAGAGCACACAGTAAAGGCTCCGACCAATCGGACTATAG
The DNA here is from genome assembly GCF_000512975.1 of Sesamum indicum. Classification (NCBI taxonomy): domain Eukaryota; kingdom Viridiplantae; phylum Streptophyta; class Magnoliopsida; order Lamiales; family Pedaliaceae; genus Sesamum; species Sesamum indicum. The sequence continues at coordinate 9,922,712 of NC_026159.1, read as the reverse complement.
AGTGAGCCACTCTATTGCTAGTACGACGAACAAAGGAGAAAGTACATGAAAAGGCAAACCCGAACATTATTTCAATTTAAGTAAGAGGGATGCACAATCACCTTCCACAATGACAGAACGCCATCCACACCGACTCGAAAGACACATTGCTTCTCTTGCCGCCATGGTCTCAATATGTTTAGGGAATAGGCTGCTTGACACGATAGGAGGCCCAAGAACAATCTCCAGAGCTGAACTGGTCCACGACACCCCAACTCCCCTTTAAACCTCCCACGAAAGTCACACCATTACAATTGATCTTCACCCAACCTCGAAAGGAGGAGACCGTCTGCACCAAACCTCCCCACAAACCTTTGAATCATCCCCGAGCGAGAGCTGTGGAAATTAACGAAGAACCCAAAGGCACCACTCACAACCTCGTGGGGGTCCTAATGTTTATTACACATGAGAATCCCATTTCAGTTCTTCCTCAAATTTCAAAAAATCATAAACAGTGACAGAGCTCGTCACCGGAGAAAGCCTCCCACATATACCTCATCCGCTCCTCTACACTCCCTCGGCAGTTGCTCACCATATCCCATCAAATATGAGATAGGGCCCAGCATTGACAGGTAAAATGACATACGATCAGCACATGAATCACATCCTCGTCATCACATTCGCACAAGGGACAACCCCGAAATACACCAGAACTCAATTTTGCAAATTGAGGGAAGTAAGGATGGCATTTCGACAAGCTTTTTGAGCAAGCAAGCATACCTTGGGAGGAACCGCAGAGCCCAAACGAACTTCCATGATCGAGCTATGTAGATGATGTTGTCTCCCGCAAAGAGTATGCCAAGTGTAGGTGCTTCGAACTGAAAAACTGCCATTTACTGTGAAAAATCAGGCTGATTGGTCCGTCCAAGAGGGATAGATGTGATCAACTCTATATCTATTGGGAGGAAGATCTCCTTAAGCTTCTCCAACTGCCATTCCCCAAGGTGATGATTAATCAACAAAGAGATAAGAAGGCTGGGATAGTTAGCAGCCATTTAGTGATTGAGCGAAAGGATGAGGCCTATTCGAGCCATGGTGAGAACGAGACATTAAGCGACTCACTTGACCCAACTTTCCAATGAAGCCCTACCACCAAAACGAGTCTAACAACAAGCATCTCTATGTGAGGGATGGCCAGGAAGAGAGAGACGCGTCAAGAAAGGAAGTGTGAAGAAAGCACTAGGGTTTAAGCAAACGGGAAATGAGACTGCACGGGGAAGTGAGGATTTGCCAAAACTGTTTGGCCAGCATAGCTTGGTTGAAAGCCCGGAGTTCACAAAATCCTAATCCATTCACTAAAGACCGAGGACAAAGCTTGGTCCAAGGTAGCTAATTCACCTTCCATTGCCCACGATTGTGCCACCAAATGTCCGCACATAAAGATTGGATATTCTGAATAACCTTCTCCAGCAACTGGAAGACGCCCATAACACACGTCAGTATTGACTGGAGGACTACTTTGATAAAAAAATCATTTCCCCGCCTGGGATAACAACCTCTCATTCCACCCACTAATCCTGCCCCAAATCTGATCTCTCAAAGAGTTAAACACAGCTCTACAAGATTTGGCAACAATCATAGGGAGGCCAAGATAAAGGTCATGTTGGTTGGCCCTTGGGAGTCCTAACACCCCCCCGCCACCTGGTCTTGTAGCACACCATCCACATTCCAGCTAAATATAACAGAGGAACAGTTGGGGTTTATAGCTTGTCCCAAAGCCTGAGCATAGGTGTCCAACAACTAGAGAATACCCTACATAGCCTTCATACTCGCTAGACCAAAAATAAGTGTGTCATCTGCGAACAAAAATACGATGTCAAAATGGCCGAAATGGCAGTAACAGCTGCACCCCAAGATAAAAAAATACAGTAACCAACTAAGCAATATTTGTTGCAAAAAGTCATAAAATGACGTCGTTTATGCCCTTTTTCTCTTATAAACTACGATTGTTTTTAGTAACCAATTCAAATCATGACAAAAACCCTAAACGATGGCATTTTGCTTGGTATATTTGCTACGCTCAAAATTTTGTAATAAAAAACAACATTTACTACAGGTATTTTATTGTGACCAAAAAGTTGGTGGCAAAAAGCATATTTTTTTTGTAATGAAATGTGAGAGATGGAAGGCATTCCCTATAGATTTTCACCCCTTGCAAGACACCCATCAGCACCATTCTACTAATCAAGGAACTGAGGGCTTCCATACAAAAGAGAAACAAGTAAGGTGATGACAAGTCCCCTTAATGGGGGCCCCGTTGGGGGGGTGAGAGAACCAAACTCAAAACCATCAATAAAAAAAAATATTTAATAGATGAAACACACAAGATAAACTCAATTAAATCGTGGTGGAAAATAGAACCTAAGTAAGACCTGCTTGAGAAAATTCCACTAGACCTTGTCACAAGCCTTGCTAATATCTAGTTTTAGAGCCATGTGCCCTTTTTTCCCCAGGTCTTATTCCTCATAAAGTGGTTCAATTTGTAAGCCACTAAAAAATTATCCGTGATAAGCCAGCCCGGGACAGAAGCAACTTAGGTAGGTGAAATAATGGAATGACAGAATGACTTAATTTATTCTTAATGAATTTGGAGGCAATTTTATAAATCACATTGCAGAGGCTAACAGGCCAGTATTAGGAGAGAGATTCAGGCTTATGACATTTGGGCATAAGGATAATGTGGATGTCATTTAAACAAGGAGGCATCACAAGATTATTAAGGAAAGCATACAAGGAATGACATCTATTTAACCGACTACCAAAAGCTAAAAAACTTAAAGGCGATATACCATCTGGCCCTGGAGATTTCAACGGGACCATTTGAAATAGTGTTTTCATTACCTCCACTTTGGTAAACAGTCAGGCAAAAGTTTGGGCCGACTCATAGTCAATTCTACAAGTAAGGTGTTTTGTGTGTCTCTCAATCTCTGTGATTGATGGGTTGTTAGAAGCAAACACCTTTGAGAAATGGCACTCCATTAAACATTGGAGAGCATTCTGATTCTGAACCCAAGACCAATCATCGACCCTCAGTCAATGTATTACAGTCGCCCGTCTCTGCATGCTTGCCTTCTCATGAAAGAACGAAGTGTTCATATCCCTTTCCTTAACCAGTGAGTCCTACTGCATTGACGCCAATACATTTCCTACCCTAAAAGGTTAGAATCCAGTTCCCATAACTGAGTTTCTTGTCAATGAGATTCGACCAAGATAGTTCCACCTCAAAGCATCCGTAAACGTGCCTCAAGCTAGGGGTGGTAGATGAGTCAAGCCGGCTCGCGAGCTTCGCGATCCGGCTCAATTTTGAGTTCAAGCTCGAGCTCAGTTGTGTCTGGCTCACGAGCTGGCCTTTTTTTTATATATTTTTTTATTTTTGAAATTTTTTATATATTTAATATTCGATCAATTTTATAATCAAAATTGACCATATATTATAATTATTAATCAATATCATATATTTTATTTTGAATAATAATAAATTATGGTACTTTTATTTATACATTTAATTTTTATACAAAAATAATGTAATCAACAACTTAGTATATCAAAATATTTTTTTAACTAAAATTATTATTTAATATGACATATATAAACTTTATGTTATATTTTAATATATATTTGTATTACGTTATACTTTTTTTAAATTGACAAGTAATTCACTTATGATTTTTTTTATCTATTTTTGTGTTTTATATTTATATCAAAATACATACTATGCATTATGCAATCTATTTTATTATTTATAAATTTATGTCAAAATTTAGT
>NC_026159.1:9847209-9918778 GCF_000512975.1 Sesamum indicum | reverse complement strand
CGTATATCCAATAAGTCTAAAACTTTACCAAGTATATTTTTCTGTAAGTATGATCATATCTAATGGTCTGATCTGAATTTTGATAGTTCGATCAACCCATAATGTTCAACAATGTAACATGATAGTTACATCAATTTAATACTAACATTTATAAATATATAAATTTACTGCAGATTGTGAACATATATTAATCTCAACTATAAAATATTTTTATGTATTTCAATTGCATTATTTCAGATAATTGATACTTTTCTATAACTTTAAACTGTTCAGAATGATTTTTTTTTTTTGTACATTTTACTAATTATATTACTACTAAACAATCAGTAGTTTATATTTATAACAATAAATTAGAATTTCATACTATATTTTGGTATATTTATAATATAGTATACATTATACAATTTATTTTATTACTTATAAATTTATGTAAAAAATTGGTGATTCCCATTATTTAATCTAATAATAATAATAATAATATAGTTTGCATTATACAATCTATTTTATTACTTATAAATTTATGTAAAAAATTGATGATTCCCATAATTTAATATAATAATAATAATAATAATAATAATAATAATAATAATAACAAAAAATAAATAAAAATTTAAAAAATTAGATTGAGCTCGAGCTCAAAATTACAGAATCGAGCTCGACAAAAATGGTCGAGCTCGACTCATTGACAGTCCTACCTCAACCCATTGAACATGCTTCTTATCTAGGTGTGCTAGGGACTGGCTCTATGATTTCAGGTTATCCCGACAAGTTGACAACTTCCTCAACGGCTCCTTTGGCTATGGCCAACCATAGGCCTTGACTACCCCTCCTGTGCCACCTGTTCACAATCAGATTCTTGGAGCCAGCGAGCTTTGAATCTCTAAGGTTGGGACTATTGACCACTCTATATCGGAGTACTAGTTGTGGAAATGAAAATTGGAGTGTGGTCGAAGTACGTTGAATCCAAATGAGAAACATAGGTGTCCAAGAAAAGCTAAGACCAAAAGTGATTGCCACAAGGCCAATCAAGGCCGACTCGAATTGTGCCCGGGGCTATTTGGTTGTTACACCATGTGAAATCTAAACCTACACAATCCAAATCATGAAGCCCAACTGCTTTAATGTAACATCCCAAGATTTTAATACATAATTGTGGGTCTAATTTGTAAGTATTAAAAAATTTGAATTAATTGATAACTAAATAGTAAAATTTTAGGGACTAAGATGAAGCTTCATAAAATTTTTAGGGTAACTAAAAACTTGGGGGCTAAATTATAATTTTGTGAAAAGTTATAAAAATCAATAAATAATATAAGACTTTATTAAAAAGAAATAATAAATGAGGAAGCACTTTAGTTGGGCACATATGCCTCAAAAGGAATGTTTCACCACTTTTAACATATATAATAACAATAACAATAATAATAAAAACTTTATCCTTAATGCAATTTAGAACACAATACAAAGGCGTTTCTTCTTTACGTCAACTGTTCGACTCCATCGAAATACGTAAGTAATTAATATTTAAAATTATTAATTAATTCATATAATTATATTATTTAGTTAGTGTATTATTAAATATTTAATAAAAAATTTTATAAGTTTCAGTAATTATAAACTAGTGATTGATTAAATGTCTCAATTGAATTAGGAATGCTATGATTAATAAATTAAATTACTTAATTTATTAAATTTAATCATTTCTATAGTTGATTTGTTCAATTTGTTCGAATTAATTAATCAGATATTTAATTATATGGATAGGTGTTTAATTAGTTTCTATAATAGTGAAAAACTGATGAAAAATAGATTGTAATATTAATACAATTATACTTGAGAAATATTATAAAATTATATTTGAAAAAATATTATACTTAACGAAAAGGAATACAAGAGTTTTGAGATAATTTAATCCAAAATTGCTAGAGGATGATAGCTAATTTTTTTCTAGCAGGTAGGGTACATCAAGCTACTATGTTTTTAATATATTATTATTTAATATAATAATTAAAAGTATAATATCAATACATATATGCTTTTTTAAGAAAAGCAAAATTATAGAACTATATATATAAATAATCATATTAAGCATATATTTTACTAATATATATTTAATTCTTTTTTCCTTTTAAAGGGTTTTTTTACGAAGGGGAAGACAAATTGAACTTATTATAATTTTAGTCATGTGAGTATATGGATATCGGTGTTTTGGCCCTTTAAGAAAATAGAACTTGTAGTTTGATTCATTATTTTTTAGATTTTGCAATTTGAGATATATTTACTGAAAAGTTCTAAATATATCGAAATTAGCACATGCAATGATGCAAGTCAGTTGACGATTTAAATTTAAGAACACACGTGACTTCACAGATGGTTTTGAATCAATTTTTAAACTTTTCGAAAGAAATGTTGTCAAATCGCTAAATTTACAAAAATAGTGGATAAAATTGCAAGTTTTAGTTGTTAAAGGATCAAAATGCCAAACACCAATAACTAAAGGATCAAAATTGCAATAAAGCATTACAAATTTTATTTTTCTTCGGGTAAAAGTAATTTTCATTAAGTAAAAAATGTATAATAGTATAATACAACTTGTTTAATTTAAGCGGTCCCCTCGACAGGCCAAAAAATCCGCCATAAGCGGTAAAATGCACAAGTGCTAATAGCAGTAGGTAATTCTACACTAAGAATCCTCTACTGTACGTCTCGAACCATCAGCGCACCCACAGTGCGTGTATCTCTTTGTACTCCATCAAATCGCCTAATATTGCGCTCACGCCAGATATGATACACACACGAGGCCAAAAGAGCGCGATAGGCCGTAGAAACATAGTATTTGCCTCTTCATATGGGAGCAGTCCATAAAACGTCAGTAGCCCAAGCTCGGTTTAGCCAATCAAATCAAAGTGTGCATCGAATCACCGTCAAACAGCCACGTAAATAAGTTTAACGAAAGAAAAGACTCATCAGCACAATCAAAACAAATTACTTGATTTTGTTTTATTTACTTGATTAATATATAAAAAGGAAAAAGAAACAGAAGGCCGAATGTTATCCCAGTGCCTCACAGTCACACCTCAATTTTCAACACGCGCGCACACACATACCTACTTTCCATGGCGGACCAAACCACCCCTAGCGCCACCGTCTCCGCAAACTCAGCGCCGCCGTGTCCACTCCCACTGATCCCGAACCTCCCAGACGACATTTCACTTCAAATTCTTGCTAGAGTACCCCGCTTCCACCACCCCTTCCTGTCTCTTGTTTCAAAGACGTGGCGCTACACTGTAAATTCCCCCGAGTTCTTCCACACTCGATCCCTCCTCCGCACAGCCCAATCCTCTCTCTACCTTAGTCTCCGAATCGACTCTTCTTTCCACTGGTACGCCGAACAAAATCCACAAAACTCTAAACGTCCCCTAATTGTCCTCCCCTCTATCCCCCAGCACCCAGTCGGGTCTTCAATCTTGGCCCTTGGCCCGAAAATCTACGTCATCGGTGGCTCGAATAATGATATTCCGTCAAATAATGTGTGGGTATTTGATTGTAGGTTTAATAAGTGGGAAATGGGGCCTAAAATGAGGGTAGCTAGGGAATTTTCTGCAGCAGGGGAATGTGATGGCAAGATATATGTAATTGGTGGATGTAATGTGGATAATTGGACCCGTTCGATTAACTGGGCTGAGGTTTTGGACCCGAAGACTGGGGTGTGGGCTGCGATTCCGAGTGCAATTGAGCTGAGGGACAAATGGATGCATGCGAGCGCGATGATTGGGAGTAAGTTTTATGCAATGGCAGATAGGGGTGGGGTGGTTTACGATGTTGGATGTGGGCAGTGGGGGAGTGTGCCTAAGAGGTTGGATTTGGGGTGGAGGGGTCGGGCTGCGGTGGTGGACAAAGTGTTGTATTGTTATGATTACTTGGGGAAGATTCGGGGTTATGATGTGGGGGAGGATGTGTGGAAGGAGTTGAGAGGGGTGGATAAAGGGTTGCCGAAGTTTTTGTGTAGCTCGACAATGGTGAATTTGGATGGGAAGTTGTGTGTGGTGTGGGAAGGGAAAGGAAATGGGAAGGAGGTGGACATTATGTGTGCCGAGATTGAGGTCAAAAGGGATGTGGATGGAGGGTTGAGCGGGACCATTTTGAGGTTGGATGTAATTTTGGTGGTTCCTAAAGGGGCATCAATTTCACATTGTTTGGCAGTTGAATTTTGATGTGTTGGTGCAGTTCTGAGGGACAGATACCAGGAGGTATTAACTTTGAGTTTTGGCATTCTTGCGCTGTTTTTGCATTTAATTTTTCATTTCTATATTTTTTATTTGCATTTAATAATGATTCCATGTTGTGGAATCCAGAATATTCAGTGTGGCATGATTTTGAAGACTAGTTTAAGTTAGTGTCATATTTTTTGTTAGTTTGCTGATTCTTTCAGCTTGATCAAGTCTCTATACGGACGGACGCAAGATGAGTATATAACTTGCTTAAATTTTTAGACTGAAAATGGTGTTGGACATGAACTCGTTAAATTTGTATCTCACTTCGTGGGAACTCCATTGAGGTTGCTTATAGGCTTAGTTTCATTATGGATCAGTCCTTCCGTATGAAGTTAATCATTCTGTGTGTGCTAACTAAATAAGATGTTTTGTCTTCAAGAAAGAAGAAAAAAATGTTTTTAAGCTCAAAGTTAGGTTACTAATCATTCATTTCTTTGTTAGTTGAACTTCAATGATGGTTGAATTATTCTACAGACTTTTTGTTCTTAATTAGAAAATTAGCCGTCCAGCATTTCCTTCCCTGCAAGTAAAAATCTTAACATGTTTTGGCAAACCAAAACATCTAAATTTCATTTCTTGCTTCTTTTTGTAAATCTTCTGTGTTTCTTGCTTAAAAGTTGAACAAAACAACTGCATTCATAGTGGATCTGACTCACTCTATGCTAAGTTCATGTGTATATTATATATACACATGTCAGCTGCTCGTAGTTCTTCATGCCCGACCCGGCCGACGCATGGACCAAACCTGGCCTGAACACATAGGCGATAGTTTGTGCAGGGCGCTTTACACAGTATCTATTCCCTCAGGAGCTTTGCTTTCCTTTTTAAACCAAAGGGATCGGAAACCTCTTCATTGCAGAGTCTTCTGGAAACCCTATGTTCAACCATAAGAAGGAAGAACCTAATAAATAAAAACATAACTAATTGAGAAAATACTTTTGGGTTAACCTTGCTTACTTTCTACCAATTATTATGGCTCAAAGAGTTTTACCTGGGGTTTGCCGCCATTTGTTATTTTGCTTTAAGTTTTAGTGCATGAATTGTAACTCAGAAATTTTACTTCATTGATTGTCTTAGTTGTATAATAGGATTTTATTAATTTTTTATTATATCTCAATTCTGGAGGTAGGGTGTCATATTTTATATGTACAAAGATGAAAGCTGGATAGCAACATATCAATTGAACTTCTATTAGGTGATTGATATCCCGAGAGAAGTTGCAGATTGTCATACTATTGGGAAAAGGATGGTATTGTTTCTCTGTTCAAGCGGACAAAGGTTATGAATAAGTTGAACTATTTCTCCATTCTTTGGAATTTGTTGATAAATGTTAAGAGATGGGGTGGAGCTGGAAGATGCTTTTCCTAAAATTATTAACCATCTTGCTCTCTGCATTAGAATGCATCACAGACTTGAATAGTTTAGAGTTGTTGGGTTTTGTTCATATAGACAATCATGCTAAAGTTACTTCTCTATTTATGCATTGTTTGCGTATTTTGATGCATATAAAGTTTTTGTTTTCAGAATACAATCATATGCCTTACAAGAACACTCCTGGAGTTGTAAGGTTGCTGAAGTCCAAGCTGCAGAACCGGGTTAGGAATGACAATCCAGCAATACACCATATACCATTCACTCTCTCTTCCTCTACATGCATCATTCAACTGAATGCCATCATAAAAATGGGCTTGCATTATTGAAAGATGCTTATACTATGCAGTCAGATTGCTCCATTTGAATGAATAATTATAGAATGTTGTAATTGCAGTATTAAGATTCTTGTAGATGAGTAAACAGCTAGGCTTGACAACTGTTGATTTATCTTTTTAGTTGGTCCTGATCCACTGGCTTCTATATTTCTGTTTCCTGCTTGTGGTGATGAGTATTCTACCAAGAATATTCACAATGAACCTTCAATTGTATCCTTGTGCTTGTGCATAAAAATGGAATTCAATAAGACACCTTGGTTGAGATAGTCTTACCGACCCATCAGTCTCTTTGCATTTTTCACTAGAGTTCAGTTCGAGTCAATTACTTCTGCACTTTGTTGAGGTGCTAAAGCTTACAACTTCAATTGTTTGTGGTTACTGCCGACAGAGAAACCAGGATTACCCCAGGTTGGCTACGCTACAGAATCAGGTCTGTACAATTTTGGATCTGAATCTGATTATGTTGGACTGATTGCCATTTGCAACTGAAGTAGGAAATGAATAAATCAACTACAACTATGCTGCAGAATGTGATCTTATTATATGGTTTCTCGCAGACCAACATTAGGACAGGATAAGTACTTGTGCAGTTTTTGCAGTAAACTCTTGTTTTATCACTGGATCGATTTTCTTCGTATTTGTCGGTAACTTCTATAAACAAGTGCAGTTGTATGATAGCTGATGAAATCTGGAATGAGATCTCAGTAATATCTATAAGCATGACGTTGTGAATTCACATCCCGTCATGTGTTATATCTTCTATCACATATATGCTTACCATATAAATGGTCATTGTAATTTGCTGGAAATTGCAGGATGTATTAAAAAATTCTGATTGGTATATAGATGGAACAACATCAAAGCTAGAGCAACAATGGGACTACAAGTTGAATAAACAAAAATAGCAGATACAATGTTCGGTTACATAAAATTACAAAAGAGAAGCCCCAAGATCCAGATGAACTCAAAGCATCTGTCATACAATGATACAACATTTACAGTAGATTATTACACTTAATTGACAACCCCCACATCTTTCACATTATTCGTCTCGCAGCTGGAAAATCGAAATGCAGCACTCAACTTATGGAATTTGATGGAATTGAAAGAATTGAATAATGTTCATTCCTTATCTCTTCAAGAAATTCTCAATTTGTAGAAGCACCTGCACATGTGTTCGTTAAATTAGCCATACTCATCGAACAAATACGTGTTTGAGAACTTATAAAATGTTTCAAATAAATTTAACGAAACACCCTCTAAGTCTAAGAATAATGATATTGACACCTCTCCAGCTCCTACCCTCCCCACACCCACACCGAATCGCTAAATCCCCGTTTACTTGGAGTTATTAAGGCTGAATAAGATTAATTATACATATGCTAGTAGGCCATTCACATGGCGGAATGGTGGCCCGGGCTTAGAGGTGAAGCCGGCTACTAAATACCGTGGAACTTGAATAACTCAACCCAAAACCAAAGTCTGGATAAGGACTTAAAAAGTCCGTTTTGTCCTCACCCTATTTTCTACACCCCCACTCCAATAGGATCAGTTTTATTAAACCGAAATAATATACCAATGTAAACGATCTATAATTAATCCCGGATTTTCTTTATCATACATTTAATTCAGATTTACCATGTCACCCATTTATTCCTATACACAAAGTAGACAGTGCCTAAGAAAATCTATTAATGTACAGTATGATAGCAGCAAGCTTCGGTGTAGTTTTAAAAATTTGAGGGGTTTTTTCAATATGACCAAATCTCATGGGTCTTTGGGTAAATGTAAGTTAAATCTAAAGAACCAAATTGTTCATGAAGACTAGATAAAGAATAGCAGACGGACCTCAAGTGCAATTACAGTTGGTGTGAGATTACATACATCTTCCAATCCAAGTTTGGCCGCAATATCTGTTATAAGGGAATACATTTATCGTTGAATATGATTCCAAAAATGTACATTTTTATAGCACATTTTTATGCTTAAGCAGAATTGAGGGGGGTGGGGCGGGGAAGGGAAAAATATCAAACACGGAAGAAGAAAGCATAGAAAAGGTACGTGAAATTGAAACCATACCTTCAAGAGAAACTCTGACATCAGCATTCTTATATGCTTCACCCCTCTCTTCGAAAAGGTAAGTTAGTCGCTTCATGGTCTACAAAAACCCAAGACAGATAGCAAAAACAAGCACATAAAAATTGAGCTTTCTTAACTTGGAGTTTGGATTGTACAGCTCGTGCTTTCCTGAAGATTTCTCGTAACATTGACAAATTTAGTGAAGCTACCTTTGAATAAGGATCTCCGGATTCATGATGCAATAGGGGCCGGGAATTAGTTCCGACTGCTGTAATTCTCCGTGCTAAGGCTTCCAAAGGTACGTCTAGCCAAACACTGATACCCTTTTGCATGTATCTCCTAGTTCATCGAAAGCAATAACTAGTTAAACAACAATATAACAGATGGAGAAGTTGGCCATGCTGAAAACTGAAAGAACTTTATGTATTATTACCAATTGATTGACCGAACCACAGCGCCCCCACCCGTGGAGACAACTAATCGGTGCATCAGAGACAACTTGTGTAATACCTCAGTCTAAAGAGTCAAAAGAAGAGATGGGTGTAAATATTTTTGGGTTACATTTTGGCAGCATAACTCAAGAAGGCATTTTTCCTTTTCTCGCTAAAACATTCTCACAATCCATGCAAAGCAAGACAGGAAACATTCAAAGGAAATTAGATACATCATCAAGTTGTCACTAAAAGAGAAATCTCCAGTCTTTTCGTGTTAGGTCCTGGAAATGACAAGTCCAACAAAAAAAGAACTGATCAGTTCTCACTAACCTCATTATCTCTGAAGAAGTTCTCGCCATATAACTTAAATATTTCAGCCACAGTACTTCCACCAACAGCCTCCTCTATCAGCGTGTCACTGAAACATTCACAAGTAACATGATCTATAATTTGTTAGAATGAGGTAAAACATGGGTGTTGTGTGCAATTTGCAAAATGTGGAGCTAAAGTAACAAAAACAAATTATTAACAAGTCTTGGTACGGGTTAAAACCAGTCACCAATAGTTAATCTTATAACCTCATTTAGTCTTTCCAAAATAATTCATTTTTCCCTGCAAGAAACACAAGTGATATTTGGGGCTAACCAGTCACAAAATGAATATTCCAGGGTTTCCGACAAAACTTTGCCCACTGTTGTTTTTCCAGATCCCATCATTCCTTTAACATACAGAAACGGAGTTAAAATGCAGATGACCATAAACAACTGATAGAATGATTCAAGAAAACTGACATTGGTACCCACCAACTAGATATATACACCGTCCGTTTAGATATGGTTCAATCTCCTCTGATTTATTCTGCAATAGCATCCACAAGGAGTGAAAAGCTGACTTCAATGGTTCAAATACTTGGGAACATCCCACATATCCCAATACACCATTTTAGAGATAGACAAGGCAAGGCAACCTCCTGCTAGAAAGATTTCACATTAGGAACATTAGTTAAATGAAGAGAATGTCAAGAACTTACTTTTATGATCTTTGATTCATCAGAAGATGCTGCATAACTTCCAGACTCCAGTACGAAAGCTGAAAAAAAAAAAGAGAAAACAGAAGGGTCTTAGTGCCAACGGGTAACCGGCAAGTTTATTCACTAAGTTCTTTCCTTTGATTGGTTGACCATGCCGAAAAACAAAATCCTAAATAAATAGAGTACAAGCCTCTCTTCCCCCTTGCGCCATCCCCAACATCCTCCCACCAGCCGCTAAACCCCAACATCCTCCAGCAAGCCCCTATACCGACAGACACACACACACACAGAGAGACAGACGGAGAGACGCAATGTCATAGATAGATGTTCTCATACAACTTGAATAAGCTGAATCAATGATAAATGAAAATGTTGAACTGTGAAAAATTGCATAAATGACTGCACAAGTGTTGTTCACAGTTCCACGAGATAATTTGAGGTCACAGCTGTGTGTGGACAATACGTTGTACCATATTGTTCACATGTCCAACATAAGAGAAAAGTGGGCCACCAAATTAACTTCACTTGTTAACTTCTGCAGTGCATATAAATGAACTGAAAACATGGACAGAAGGAGTCCATTATAGCAATGGAACAACAAAACAGACAATAAAAATGGAAGATACGTTTGTTTCCCCAGTCCAAAAATGAGTTAACACTCCCAATGAATAGTGCAAATAAATTCCCAGAACATTGTGCGCACAAAAATATTGATTTCTTTCATGTGACGATCTAACGGGTGATGCAGAACAAGCATTATATTGGGCTTTTGGACATTTACTTTTGTATCAAGAGGGTTGTAAAGAGGTTAACACTTTACGGTGGTATTGCTCCAATATCCATCTGAAACACCCAACCGCGGTTCACATAACGTCATAACTACGGCAATGATCAAATAATTTAGCAGTTCAAACGGATCAATTAACAATCTTCTGATGGAAAATAGCTCAAGTCAGATAATGAAACTACTAACAAGCATCCACCTTGATCAGCTCTGAATATTAAACTAGATAAGCTTTACATATGATTAGAAAGGGAGAGAAGGAAAAACAAAGCTCAGAACCAACATAAAGAGAGTAATCCATTCACAGCATTAAACATAATTGCCTCTACTTACTACCTGGACTGCTTTCAGAAGAACACGAGATCTTTAAAACTGCAGGCCCATGGAATCTTCCTCTTTTAGTTAGCAGATTACAAGAAGCAGGTACTCGGTACAACCGTTGTTCCCCATATTTCTGAAAAAACTGCAAAGAACTGTTCGGTTTTCTTGCAATCTTCTCTGGGTTTATCCAATTGGGCAATTGCACGCCTCGGGAAACTTTTGCCTCCATGTTATATCACCCCCCCTCTCTTCCAATAGACTCAGACTACATTTCCAAGCAAGTAATCATTAAAAAGATAAATCAATGGTAACAAAAATTAAGTCACTGACAAAAAAGTCTCAGGCAACATATTCTGCAAGGAAAACAAATTTGAGCAGAAAATCTATCTTTCCCCCCACCCCACCAACCCTCCCGTCCACCAAACCCAGGAGAAAATGGGAAAATGCTAAAAGACCGCAGCTTTTATATCCTATTCTACTCTTACTCATGAAAACGCCAAGAATTCACACCTAACATATCTAATGCTTCCGAAAAACCAAAAAAAATAAAGAAAACAGATCAACAGAACAAACCCAGATATAGAGGGGGGGAAAGAAGAGCACACATGCCAAACAAATACAATAACTTCAATACACCAACTCGCTTAAACCAGGGTCAATATTTTCCAATTTTTAAGCATAATTATGAGTGAAAAACAAGAGAATCAAACTGAGAATTAAGCACGAACAATCTTCTTGCTTACCGTTCAAAGACGGTGGTTGTTGAAGTGGGAATTGGGTTAGGTGGACCTTTGAGACCTCTCAACTTCAAAATGGAGTAGTATTTATACAAGCCTGAAAAAAAACTCCCGTGTGCGTTTGGTTGGTGATGCAATGAGAAAGTTGAATGGGGTTAAGGTTGTTGGAAATGACGGAAACCGACGATTATACGTGGTCTATGGTCTTTTAATCTAACGCAATTGACCCCTGGTGAAATATGTAAATTTAAAAAAGACCCCAAGTAATATTAATATTCTTTAATTCTCCCAGTACTTTTAAAAATACTACCTCCCCGTATTTATACCTCTGAAGCCATGTTTACAAGCTCAAATTGGATTGAATTGGATTAGAATGATATCATATTAACTTGGATACTATTTTTGGCCCATTTGGTGGGTATTGTGAAAACACTCGTCATTAACATTCAAAAATTCTAACAAGAAACTGATAAATTTCAACAAGTGACTCAAAAAAGCATTTAAAATTTAGAATCTCAAATGAGTCAATTGGCGTCATTTGTCAGTCGGTTGAATC
Source organism: Sesamum indicum (assembly GCF_000512975.1). Lineage (NCBI taxonomy): Eukaryota > Viridiplantae > Streptophyta > Magnoliopsida > Lamiales > Pedaliaceae > Sesamum > Sesamum indicum. The sequence continues at coordinate 9,906,854 of NC_026159.1, read as the reverse complement.
TCATGGTAAGTCACCCTCTCAATCTGTTGTTAATTCTTAATAAAATATTAGTCTCATTGCTTTGTGCAGAGAAAAAGAGTTGGAAATGGAAAATATCATTAAGCGTGGGCACACGCAGGAGGGCAAAACAGAGAACGAAAATTCTGTTGAGCATGGCCGCGCACAGCAGGACAAACAGAGAAGGAACTCGAAATCCTCCAAAATAAGCCAAAAAACCCAACCAAATCTGCAAGAACACTCCTAAGGTTCTAGAGACCAAACCACCCTTCCCGGAAAGGTTTGCCAAGTCCAAGAAGGAGGAAGAGGAGATGGAGATCCTTGAAACTTTAAGCAAAGTTGAGGTAAATATCCTCTTGTTCGATGCAATTAAATAAATACATCACTATACAAAGTTTCTCAAGGAGTTGTGCACCAACAAATCCAAATTGAGAGGTAATGAAAAGGTAAGTGTGGAAGAAAATGTATTCGCCATTTTCAAAGAAAACTACCTCCTAAATACAAAGATCCGGGTACGTTTTCTATCCCTCGTAAACTTAGAAAGATTGGAATAGAAAAAAACTTGTGTGATTTTGGTGCTTCGATTAATGTTATGCCTCTTACTATCTATGAATCTTGGATGTTGGCCCATTGAAAGACACAAGTGTTATGATTCAACTTGTCGATCCCTTCGTGGTTTATCCTGGAGGAGTTCTTGATGATACACTTATGCAAATTAATAAATTGATTTTGGATTTTTATGTACTTGATATGATGAAGGATAATTCTCTTACTTCCACATCCATCTTGCTAGGAAGACCATTCCTTAAAACGTCTAAAATTAAAATTGATGTTGATGCTGGAATTTACTCTATGAAATTTGATAATGAGGTTATGAGTTTTAGCATTGGTGGTACCACACAAAATTTTAATGATATGCATTTTGTCTTTCTCATGGATTTTAATAATCCTTTGGTGCGAGAAAATGCTATGTTCGATGATGGGGGAGCTTTAAGATGACCTCGATGCCAAGAACTCATAAGAACAAAGTCTTTCATGACAAAAAAAGTTTGAGAAAGAAGTCATCCATGGACCGCCAAGTTCTCTTAAACTCACACCAGCATTGGGTGCATTACATAGAAGAATTAGATTTAGAGTGTCCAACTTATTTGAATCTAGGCACAACAATATCTAACTAAAGACGCTTCTTGGGAGGCAACCATACATTTTTTCGCTTTTCTTTCTAAATTTTCTTCTCATCTATTTCTCATTAGTGTTGTGGTATCACTAATATTGGATTTTTGCAGATTGAGATAAGCATAAAATAATATTATAGTTAGGGTGCACGCCTAAATCAGCATTCTAATTTATTTTTGACAGATTTATCACCTTTAGTTAGGTGTGTCCACGCCTAATTCAGCAATTTATTATGTCAAAAGAACATTTAGTTGGGCGTGCCCACGCCTAACTCCTAGATCTAATCTGTCAGCAAAACACACACTCACACACACCCACGCTTTTATTCTCTTTTCCTTTCTACTTATATTTTACAAAACATAAAAAATAAAAATGCACTCCTATCAAATACCCCGACACTTTACCCTTTGCTCGTCCTTGAGCAAAATTAAGATCAAACAGCTCAAGGGTTTCTTTTCGACTTCATGATATCAAAACAAAGGTGCCCAAGCAAAGATCTAGTAGAATTTTCAAAGAATATGCATCTCATTATAACAACAACTTAACATGTTTCAAATAAGTTTTTCACACAATGATTTTTATCAAAAACCAACACAAGAAATTAGTGGACTATTCTCTCAATGCTTTCCAATCCCTAGTGTTTATGGTTAGGTGTTTCGCCTTAAATGCTTACTCTGAAAATACTTTACCATAGACTTGATTATACACCATATCTCCAACACTTATAGATATTCACACACTTGAATCAAGAGGCTCTGATTTTTATTGTAATGGGGCTTTGGTTTAGGAGTAGGAATTTTTAGGTAAATGAGGTAAAAACCAAGTGACGTAGAATAGATTACCAAGCAATAGATATAAGAATTTCAGACTCTCAAAATTAATTCATTTAATGTTATAATTTTATGTCCCCTTTTTAATAACTTGAACTATGCCTTGCTTTAGAGAGAGAAGTGTTCTTTTTCTTCATTTTCTGGTGTTTCTTGATTTTTTTTCTCTTTTTTTTGGCATTTATCTTTTTCTTCTTTTTTCCAGAGCATTCTTTTTTCTTTTTTCATTTTTGCCATGTTTTTCCCTCTTTCTTTGTCTATCTTGCAGTAAGGCATAGAACAAGATCACCATATGATAAATTAGCTCACAAACTTCTTAGCACAAAATATGATCACAATAGACGAGATATCCCCACACTTTATGTGAAACCCCATACTTACATCCTTGTTTCTTTGATGCTCTACTAGATCTGGGCAAGGTCAAACAGGGAGTAATAAAAAGATGGTAGAGCTTGTTCATAATTGAGGTTGCATGACAAGAAATTAAGGTTTATATGGCTCAAATGGACTTATTAAGGAAAAATGCATGTGGGTGGTCTTTTTAAGTGAGGTTTCTATCCTAGTGATTTTATTACTTTCAAGTGCATGCATAGTATTGTGGCCTTCAAAGCAAGTTCTAGGAAGACAAAATTATGAAGCATTTTCTCTCGAGAGAAGAAACAAAATGTAGTATTTTATGAGTGTATTGGCTCAAAATTCCTATCAAGGTAAGTTATGTCCACTAAATTCACATGTAATGCTTTCGAATCAAATCATCTTTATAAAAATAAATTTTCAACCATAAATTGTTCTAAGCATGAACACATATTCTCATCACATATCAGCAAATTTATTGCTTTGACACCCCATATCGTCAATCATGAAGTGAAAAATTCAGAAAAATTCAAAATTTTTCATCAATCCATTAGCACACCCGACCTCTTAGTCAATGCAATCAAACACCAATCAACATAGCAAGATTTATCCCTCCATTTAAAACAAACATTGTCCTCAATGTGAAAATGAGAGATAATTCATCACCAAGCACAAAAATCTAAGGAGAAAAAATAAGAGAAACTTCCCTGAGTGTGTTTTTTGTCAATTTACCCTCGAGTGCGCGGTAGGTGTGTGGAGTTGAGGTGGGTATCTTTTTCTCCGAATTGCTGCAAAAGAGTGGAAGAGATTAGTGTAAGAATTTGATGAGTGTGGAATCCACAAAAATGTTATCCTACTAAAACTTGTGAAACTAGTGAGTAGGGTCGAATTTACAGAGATTGATTTTAAATTAATTCCTTCACATAAAAATAAAAGTAAAAGAAAGGGGTTTTTGTTTAAAATCTAAATCTAGAAAACAAAATACAAGGGGAATAAATATGAGAAGAAAGATTTCTAGTCAAAGACATGATTATGCTTGATTCAACTGTTGATCATAGATGCAAATATGATAATCATTCATAATAAATAAATTGGCCATGATTTTATTACTTTGTCATTAGTCGAGGAACGTCCGTTGACTAATTCTCTAATCAGTAAATAACCTTTGGAACGTATTCAAAATTTAATTTACCAACAACATTAAGAACTAGAAAGGCATAATTCTAACTAATAGATTTCTACGAGGATTTATTTAAGTTAGATTGTACATTCCCACAACACAATCAACCACTACGACATGATAAACTATGATGTCTTACCACTAGTTATTGAACTAAACAAAAAATTATGGATTTGCAAGTTCAATTGGTTAGGAAAATATTCTTAACAATGAATATCGATACCTAGTATTCATAAATCAAATTATTTGTGAGAAAAAAACACAAAGAATAATACAAACACCCATATGAATGAAAGTAGAAAGTACGAATTACATCTCACAACATATTGGAATCAAGCATTCACTATATCTTTAACTAGAAATAAAAGATCTAGCCTAGCATGCTCATGGAAGAACACATAAAAGAAGAAGAGAAAATATTATAAAATGAAAAAACGCAGAGAAATAAAAGATCCAAAGATCCAAGATCAAATATGTCCATATGGTGAATCACTTCTTTATACTAACTAGTTACCTATTCCTATTAGAACTTAAAAAGATAGATTCCTAATAAAAATAAAAGACCTATGAAATTGAAACTATTATCTTAAAGAGTTTCCTTCAGTAAGGAGAGCTTTCAATCAACAACAACCTTCCTTTTTCTCTTGCTTTCCTGCACATTTAGGCATGGGCACACCTAACCGGTCATTTTAATCTGTCAAGATATTGATTGTGGCCTCTCTTTTCCTCTTTCGTTCTACCAATTTCTTGTAAGCTAATTCTACAATATAGCACTTGATTAGGAGTATTTTAGGCTCAAAAGAATTATATACCATATGATGAAAGACAACTTAACAAGCTTCGGACATGTTTTTCACAAGATCATTTTCATCAAAAAAATCAAGCATGGAGAATTAGTGGAATATTCTCTCATATCTTCAACTCTCTCAAGTGTTTTTGGCCAAGTATTTTGTTCAAATGCTTTCTATGCTTCACCATAGGTTATAGATGTGCACATACTTGAGTCAAAAGGTCTTTTATTATAGTTGTAATGGGGTTTTGGTTTAGGGGTAGGAATTTTCAGGATAAATGAGGTAAAAATCCAAGTAAACTAAAAAAGAGCACCAAGTAATAGATGTAACAATTCAAGCCTCTCAAAATTGATTCATCTACTGCTCTAATTCCGTGCCCCACTTTTTATGGCTTGAACTCTGTCTTGCTTTCCTTGATTGTTTTTCTTTTTCTTTGCCATTTTTCTTTTCTTTTCTTTTCTTTTTTTTTCGCAAGCCTTTTTTTTTTTTTGCCATGCTTTTCTCTCTTTCTTCGTCTTTCTTGCAATCAGGCATCGAATAAGGTAATGATATGACATATTAGCTCTCGTACTTTCTTAGCATTAAATATGATCACAATAGATGAGACATCCCCACACTTATGTTAGAACACATACTTAGAATACATCCTCTTTTTCTTGATGCTCTGTTCATAATTGAGGTTGCATGATAAGAAATTAAGGCTTATAAAGCTCAAATGGGCTTACTAAGGAAAAATGCATGTGGGTGGTGTTTTTAAGCCAAAGGATTTTTATCCTAGTAATGTGGCATGCATAGTAATGTGGCATCGACCTGATTCAAAGCAAGTTCTAGGAAGACAAAATCATGAAACATCATCTCTCTAAAGAAGAAAAAAATGTAGTAGTTTATGAGAGTATGGGCTCAAAATTCCTCTCAAGGCAGGTACCAACTTCTCATGTACAATTTTCAAGTCAAATCATCATTTTACAAGAGCAAGTTCTTAACCGTAAGTTGTCTAAAATCATAGGTGAACATTCTATCACGCATCACCAAATTATTGCTTAAACATCCTAAATCTTTGATCATGAAGCGAACATGAAGATAAATTCCACAAAACTGGGTTCTCACATAGTCATCCAACAAACATAGAAGAGACAAGCAACAACCAATCAACAAAAAATCAATATTCAAGAGAGCAAACTCCAACCATTAATCCATAAAGAATCAAATTTCTAAGCAAAGCAATCAAGATCCCTCATCCACTTAAATCCTCATTGCCCCCAATGTGGTTAGCATGCATCTCTAGGTCGATACAAAAAGAGGAGAAAGGAAAGAGAATGCCCATGAATTCATATATCAAGGCTAGTGGTCAAGAGGTTAGTTGATAGGAATATCGAGGGCGTCCAACAAGCAAAAGAAATTCAAGATCCAATGGACCAAGATTTAACCATTGGAAGTGGGCCAATGACAAGAGAAAGGTTGAAGAGAATGCAAGAAGTAATTCAAGCCCAATCCAACTTAGTCCTTGCTAATGGGATCAAGTCACAATCGGAGGCCCAACATGTGAGCTTAATTTCATTAATTCAAGCCCAAGGAAGCCCACAATAGGAGCCCAACTCGTCCAAGTGCAGCCATGTGGTCAAAAGAGACCTTTCAACTACATTCAAAGTGCATTTATACACCAATTCTCGGATTCACATGGTCATGCATGGGTTTTACTCGGTTATGACCAAGAATGCATAGTTTTTAGTTATTTTTGACCAAGTATTGAATGTACGTCCACCAAGGAGTCACTTGGGGATATGAAAGGTTAATTTGGAAGTGTTTTAGGCCTATAAAAGGCACATACCAGCCATGCATGCGGGACACAATGGAAATATTCAAGAATTGATCTAGTTTATAAAAAATATTGAGTGTTCTCTTACTTTGGAGAGTTATACACTTGTTTTAGCTTTTGTGAAACCTTTGCTTTGTCAATCTAGTCTATTAGATTGGTGATTCAAATTCACATAGCCTCCAATTCGTGCTCGACCCAAGTGTGTCGTTGTGTGGATTGGTTTACTCGTGCTCGTGGTTGGTTGAATGTTCTAAGTAGTAGGTCACGTTCATATAACGTGGTTGACTATTTACATTCCTCAAGTCATGAACCACTTTATCCATTTCTAGCCTACGCCGTAAAGATCGGGCCACCCATGGTCAATACCATATCATTAGTGGATGCCACAATGGTTGATGGTGGCTTTGAGAGAGTGATGGCAGGGCTTGGCTACTATTGGGAAGAAGAGGGTGTGTTTGGCTGCTGAAAAGGGAAAAGGGGTGAGGTGAGTATTTTTAGTTATTTTTTTATTTTAATAAAATAAATAAAAAAAATAACAAAAAAGAAAAGAAAGCATGTGAATGTGTGTGAGTGTGTGGTATTTCGAGAAATTAGGTGGATGAGTTAGGCGTGTCGGTGATAGATCTCTCTTGTTGACAGATTAGATGGCTGAATTTTAGGCATAGGCACGCCTAACCGAAGGTGATGAATCTGCCTTTTGACTAGATTGTTGAGTTAGGCGTGGGCATGAAAATCGAAAAATTATTTTATGTTCACCTCCACTTGCAAAAATCCAATATCTAATGCCACAACACTCATTAGAAATAAGAGGAGGGAAAGTGAGAAGCAGAAACAAAAAAAATGCATGGGTTGTCTCCCAAGAACCGCTTTTATTTCACATCTTTTTCTAGACGTTGTTGTGCTTCAACTTAAATAAGTTGGACATGCTCAATCCAATTCTTCTACGTAATGCACCCGGTGTTGGTGTGGATTTAGGAGAACTTGGCGATCCATAGATGACTTCTTCCTCGAACTTATTTTTTTATGAAAGACTTTGTTCCTGTAAGTTCTGGGGCTCGAGGGGTGAGGCTTTTATTAATTGTCATCTTAAATACTTCCCCACCGTTGAACATACCATTTTCTCGCACCAAGGGATCAATAAAATCCATGACAAAAACATAATACAAATCATTAAAATTTTGTGTAGTACCACCAATGCTAAAACTCAACCTCATTATCAAATTCCATAGAGAGAATTCTGGCATCAACATCAATGAGTTCCATGGAACTTATCATACAACATGTCCTTCAACTCCATGAGTTCCTTCCTCTTGGTCGCGTACCTCCTGATCCTTTGCAACTAACTTCCAATAACTTTGGTCTTGGGCACGTAACAATTCATATTGCTCCTTCAACTCCCGTACTTGAGCCTTTGCTGCCTTGGCTTTCTCTCCATTTTAGAAGTTTGCTCACAAAAAAATGCAGCTTGGAGAGTCATATAATGTAGAACCTGGCTCGCCTAGTAACATTGAAGGTAACAAGTCATTATAAAAAGAATAAGATAGAGCAAAAGAATGAACTGAAGAAATCCTTACACCCATGAGCAACTTGGCTCTATGAGATTCCATCTGAGGAAGAGGACTCAATGAAAGTTTCATTTGATCTATGGAAAGGAGAATCCTATGGTATAAGTTAAAGGAGACGCTACCTATCACAGAACTCAAGATAAAAGAAATTTCATATACATTCCAATTTGGGCGAAGAATAGGAGCAGGATTCTTAGGCTCCGAAAAAGAATCCTTGATAGCCAACCAAGTCTCTCTCATTCCCTTGAGTAGACCTTCCAACATTTTTAGATGCCTCTTCATAGGCCCATACTTTTCCACATGGACAAAAACAAAGCTCTCTTCCAACTCAGCGATTATCTAGGGCTTTAGATGAGGAGCGATCTTTGCCTTCCCGTTTCCACCTTTTGAAGTCCTGCTAATCTTCTTAGCAGGAGCAGTCACTTTTGGCTCAAAAGGGGAAACTCACTTGGCAGCTAAAGCACTAAGAGGAAGATCATCACCATCCTCGTCTTCCTTATCGGAGTCATCTGCACCTATCAGCTTTCTTTTGCGACTGGTATAGATGCGAACAGTTGGGGAACCTCTTTTCTCACCTTTTGAAGCAACTTCTATAGGAGTAAGAACAACAGCAAGAGCGTCTGATGAGGTAGGAAAAGAATCAAACAAGATAACACCATCAAAATCATTCAAACTTTGAGAAATACCTTCTAAAGAAGAAAGTACCCTCACAGAAACAAGAGCATCAGCAACGGGCGAGATGAATAAGCACCTTGAGAGGAATATGTTTGTTAACGGTAGCGCATACCTATTTGAAGGCTACGAGAAATCATCACTATATTTGCTGAAACAAGTAAACTAAAGGGCAGTGGACAGGGTGTAAAACTCAAATCAATACCAGGAAAACAGAGAAGAAAATATACCTAGATACGAGGCATCCAAGCTAAATGAGGTTGGGAATAAGCCAACAACGGAAAATATTTGTTCAATCATGATAACTCTATAGTCATATTCATACTTGAGAATCCTCTCTCTGAGGAAAGTATCATCCTAAGAGACATGCCCCAAGGGATCTAAAGAAGGTTTGGTCAGATGCTATTTATTTGAGCTATTCCATGGTTTATCAGGAGGGGGACAGATAAAGAAGAAACGACATTTCAAATCGGTATAAGATCTCTTATTATTGCTCACCAACTTCAACCCTCTCTTACTATTCAAATAGAAAAAAAAAAAAAAAAAAAAAAAAAAAAAAAACTTTTTCTCCAATACTAAGATTCAATTGATGGAGAGCACAAAAATTATCAACTGAAGGGATAACACCAAGATGAGTCATCAAAATTATAAAAGCAAAAATAGTTCTAAAAAAGTTTGGGGTGAGTTGGATTATGCACAACCTTGAATGGTCAAGAATCTCCTCAACCAAAGGGTGCAGAGGCAGGCGGAGACCTGGTTCAAAATCGGCAAAACACAAGGTTCTACACTTGAGTGGAGGAAGATGTATACGGTCATGAGACAAAGGATGAATGATTTCATAATCATCAAGAATATGAAACCTAGGACGTAAAAGATCAACATCGGCACTGCACAGAACAGAAGATGAAGTGAGAAAAGAATATACAGACTTATCAAAGAACAAATCTATATTCTCACGATTTATAAACGGAAACTCATACATGGCATCCTTAATCGTGTTAGGACCAAATAGACCTCCAAGACCACTGGTGATTGTTCTCTTACTTGAAGAACTAGATTACAAGATAGCAAAAGGATGACCCAAAAATTTAAAGAATGGACAAGGAAGATACTAACCTGGTTAAAAGAAAGGAATAAAGGATGGCCTAAGAAAGCTGCAATGTACGAACAAGGGAAGTTTGGAAGACGAAGGGTTACTTAGCACTGAAGAACTGGTATTTAAAGCAGTGGATGAGGCGCGAAAACCCAAAAGCATACGTCGCTTCCCACTTGGCATGACCCTGCAGAAAGAGACCACAACAGTGGCAACTATTGATAAACGACTGGATAACCGAATCTAGGTACCCAATAAGTGAGAAAAAAACTACTGAAAACTTTTTTAAATTTCGCCGCCAAAATCTAAGGGCAAAAGCAACGACAAAGGACACGACTAGAAAAACAGAAGCTTGAAGGTCTCATAGCTCCACTTACCCAACTTTAGTATGAGCACACTTGGTAAGTGGGGGGACTTCTGATATAGGGACATTTCCAACATTCCTCATGAGACCTTCCTAATAATGGACGGGACCAATAAAAGGTCAGGACCGACAATAACTCAAGAAAGTATCCACGAGATAAGGAGAGACCTTGGAGAAGTTGAAGTATAAAAGTATTTGAAGGTCTTTAGGGACCTCCATAAGCCAACGACAGAATGTCAGAAAAGGCACTGTTAATGCTGCGTGCATTGTCTTGCCTGCACAATCCTATCCCCTGGACCACCTCTTGTCCTTATTAGCGTGATACGTCTGGATTATTATCGTCATTTAGATCAAAGCTTAATCCAACGAATCACCTGAATACGTACAATCAACCCTTATATACAAATATGGCCCTCCATCTCCAATACCAGGTCCGAACACTCTAACTTATGCGTATATTCACTAAAGCCTCACCTACGATTCTTATTGACTTGACCGTCGGAAGGCCATTGCTGGAATCCCTTTCGGCTTGCTCTAACGGGTTCTCTTTTGTAGATTATCCAGTTCACTCAAAACCAGCTTGACACACCATTCTGATACCTTCAGTGCCCATCCGCATAGCAGCAGCACCTTCGGCATTTTAGAGGTACAACGCTATCTTTTAATCGCTAATGTATTATTGTATTTGTCGTCCACTTTCATTCCAGTTATTTACTTGATCCGCTTTTAATCTATACTAATATTAAAACTCACGAACAACTGTTAGTTACACAAATTCATCAATTTTTAAATATGACAATTATACCCCTAATTAGATATATATACTAATATAAAAAAAAAGATTCCCTAAATCACAAGCGGTGGTACCGTTGCACCAATTTTTAAATTTAATAATTATACCCCTAATTAGATTATTTTAAAAATTAATTGTAATTTTTTTTAATAAAAATGACTCCACATCATTTTAACACTATTGCATCAATTCTTTTGTTGTATCGATACTATCTTAAGTTGATTTTCTTTTGCTTATTGTTTACTTATGTTGTTCAGATGTGATTTGTTGGTTTGTGTATTTTGTTTTATTTAAAATATATTTTAAACATAAAAAAATATTTATTAGTATATTGTATATAAGAAAGGCCATCTATACTTACAAACGACAATTAGTAACATCGTCGCACCAATATTTAAATATGATAATTATAACCCTGATTAGATAATTTAAAGAATTAAATATATTTTTTTTAAAAAAAAGTGACTCCACGTCATTTTAATGCTACTGCATCAATTCTTTTGTCTTGTCGGTAATATCTTAAGCTGATTTTTTTTGTTCATTTATTTACTTTTTCTTTTGAAATGTGATTTGTTAATTTGTATATTTTATTTTTATTTATAATATATTTTAAAATATAAAATATTATTTATTATATGCATACAAAGATGAAGTGCCACAATAATAGTTATATACTGATTTTTATTTTTAAAATTTATGTTATATTTATTTAATTATATGCACACAAATACTGCATGCCGAATTTGCTCGACGCTAATTTTAAATGAACCGGATAGTTCAATGGTTCACCTAATACACAAACTATACGATCCTAAAGAATCAAAATTGAATTTGGGCCCATTATAGTTCATGGCCCATCAACTAGATCCAAGAAACAAACTGGGTTTGCCCACCCGAGAATAATTTGGGCTTCTAGAACCCTCTTCTCAGGGGCCATATTGCTCTTCAGCTCCGGCGTACGCAGAAGTGTTAGCTACGGTCTTGAATCCTTGCTTCCGCCGCCTTTACGCCGTCGTTCAAAGGTCCTGACATTCTCCATCAGCAGCCATGGCGACAGTGATGCAGAAAATTAAAGATATCGAAGATGAGGTGATTGCAAAAACTAAAGCACAATTAGATAATTAGTTGTCGGATTATTTGAACGCTTGTTTTGTGATAATTCTTGTGGTGTTTTCTGGTTTGGAGACATTTTTCATTTGTTATTAGTACACTGTTGAGGCTGAAAGTGCGAAATCAGTATACGGTATTAGGAGACACGGAGTGTTTGTTCTCCGTTATTTCGGAATCGGCAGAGTGATTATGGAGATGTCCGTAGTTTAGAGATATTAGTTTCAAGGATTCACCTTTTTTCATGTTTTTTCTGCATTGAGTAGCAAACAGGTTCCATATTGCATTTGGTTCGTCTTTTTTATTCATGTTGGATGTTGAACGCGAGAGCATGGAAGAGTTGGAGTGAGTAGGGCATCTTATTATGTATCATATAGAACAAATTTAACTGAATGCTTTCCTAGTTATTCTTTTATGTATCACATGGTTGGAAAGTTTGAGAGACTCTGCTCTCTATTTCCTGGTGATTTGCTTTGCTACAGGTGTTTTAAGAATGTCAATTTCGTTTTCCTGTTGCAGATGGCAAGAACTCAGAAGAACAAAGCGACTGCCCACCATCTGGGCTTGCTGAAGGTGCACCTTCCTAATGCTTGTAAAGTTTAGAATATATTATGATGATAAGATGTATATTCCTTTCTTCTAATGCTAGTTTTTCACCTTTCTCCTTGGACATTGTCTTTGATAGATAAAATTACCTTTCTTGCAAACCAATGACTTCGTTTTAGATTTTAGTAAGGCAGATACTTTGTTCCTTTCAAATCAGAGACAAGAACCTTGATCCGTTCCCTGTAAATTGTGAATGGAATGGAATTGAACCAAATGAATGGATTGGGGGGCATATCTTGATTTGAGATTGGGTTGATGCAGCTGTTTCTTATAGATGATCTTTCATACAAATTTAGCATTTGTATTATACATGAGTTTGTTGAACAGAAGTCTGTTTCCTAGTCTTGTTATGTAGACATGAGCCAACATTCTGCACAGAGAATACCTCAAGTATTTTATAAATTGAATACATGTTTCTCCGTAAAGTCTTTTCCTCGATATAAGTGGAGTACTATCCTACTGTGGTTTTATATAAAATAAGATTGGAAATGCCGTTTAATAATTCCTAAATGAATTGCTGATGTTTGTATTGACCGTTTTAAGTCAAAGCATCGAGACAGAAGTGATGATTTTTTCATCGTATAATGTAACTTCTCTTTATTTACATTTGCCAGTAGGTAACTGGAAGGATGCTACATTTGGAAGCAAACTTTCATCTGTAAAACTGGAATTCCAAAGTAGTCTTTCTCTTTTCAGTCAACCTGTAGCAACCCTTCTCTTCTGATTGACATGTTGCTGAGTGCATTCAACCGACATGAAATTAAGTTATCCAAGGAAGACATGAACCTGAAATTATCTTCATTTCTGAATATTTATCTGCTTGAGGAACTTGTCAGAATATTATATATCTAATCTATGCAATATACCTATGTGAAAACTGAATTCTTTAATTATATATGATCCTTGTGTCAAGGTTATGTTGGGCAACTCCATGCATTTATGGTTTTATTTTTCATGTTCATGATTAGTTGTATTAACTGGAAGCTAAAGACAGGCACACAGATGTGAGTGTCTAGTTATTTATAAGCTTTTGCCCCCTGTAGGCCTAATATATTTTGTGAATTTCCATCATTGGGAGAGCTTATGCGGAACTAATTATTAAAGAAGGAGCTAATACTTTTATGTAATTACTTGATCTTTCTTAGGCAAAACTTGCAAAACTCCGAAGGGAAATTCTTACACCAGCATCTAAGGGAGGTGGTGGTGCTGGAGAAGGTTTTGATGTTACAAAAAGTGGTGATGCGAGAGTTGGCCTTGTGGGTTTTCCTTCAGTTGGGAAATCAACACTCTTAAACAAATTAACTGGAACTTTTTCAGAGGTTTGTAATTGTTTTGAGTATTGTTCGTATTATTGCTTGGAATGTAAATAAAGCATCATTTGTTAGTACATTTTTTCATGACACAAGGTATCTAGTATCATGTGCATCAAGTTTTGTGCGAGTCCTTGAGGCATATGCTCTCAGTTAATGAGTAACTTTATTTTTATCGTTATTAGTTGTTGTTATTGTACGGTATGAATTTCCTGTTTAATGGTGAACATAGACTGGTAACATCCTGTGCAACTCTGTACTAAAAGTTCAGGGTGGCAATCTTTCCTAAGCCACATTCAACATTGTTTTTTAGTGTAACCAGGTTGTTTAATGAATGGAGAAAATAAAAGGAAAATGCTGACATAGAGAAAGAGCCTTGTGATATATGCACAGTTCATTTGGAATTAATACGCAAAGATGAAAGTTAAGCAAAAGATATACCGACAGAATTAGTGATACATATTATCTATCCAGAGGAGCCTGAAGTGCATAAATACAAAATTTGCCTTGGTGCCATTATCTTTCCAGAAATGAGTTTCAACTTAGTGGTTTTTACATGCTGCGTGTTCTATTAATAGGCAATGGAATAATGAAATAAAAATGAACATGATGGATTAAAACAGTATCCTGTATCCAAATATAGATTATACGTAGTCTAATTTGCATCGTATGAAATTAATTATTATTAATCATCTCAGGTGGTGTTAAGTTTTATGCTATCATCTACTTGGCGCTAAAGAAAGTTATTCTGTGAAAAGTATCTGGTTGTGCCATTCCGAAATATCATTTTTACTTTTTCAAGTAAATTTATTGCTAGTTCACCGAGTGTTTTGGTGACTTCAGATGTTATAGGTTAGAAAGGTATCATGTGCAAGGAGGATTGAAGTATGCATGTGAGATAATGTAGCTAGGTGAATATTACAACTTTGCCCTTCTTCAGTTTGACGGAATAAAACTACCATTGCATTGTCTGTTTCCTATTCTTCTTCATGACTGAAAACTAACTTGCAGTTCAAGTTGCTGAAGCCTCAATTAACTTTTATCTGCTCGCATGTTTTCTTGAACTGCAGGTTGCTTCATACGAGTTTACTACTTTAACTTGCATTCCTGGTGTAATCACATATCGAGGAGCTAAAATTCAGGTAATGTAATCTCCTATGGATAATTGAAGGATTAATTGGATCTTTTAAACAGAGACATTGAGTTTTAAATGCATTTCAGACGTATCCTTGAGACACAAGAGAAACAATTGCGCTCTCATGTTGAGTCCAGAATGCACTCCTGTTGACTGAACTAATAAAGTTGTTTACTTAATGCTTTTCATGAGTAAATTCCCCTGCTCTAACGCATATACATAACTTTCAGTTTGATGCTTGTGTTTTTTCTTTTTAATTTGCAGCTCTCAGTTACAGCAAAAAATGGTTCAGTTGGCATAGTTAATAATTTTTTCATTCATTATTGTAAAATAAGATTAACTTGATAACATCATTCTTCGTGTGCCTTAACTGTTTTTCCTTCCATCTTTCTTCTTTGTTCTTTCTTTTTCCTTATTTGGCTCATTACAGTGTATGATTGATGGAGCAACTCACTATACCTCACATCTGTAGCCCATGCATATTCCATTTTGAAAGTTTTTATCTTTTCTCATCTCTCTCTCTTTCTTTTCTTTTCTTTTTTTTTTTTTCATTTTCTACGATCAAGTTGAATCTCATTTATGGTTATCACACCAAACATGATAATCACAATATTTCATTCTCAAATTGTATCCTATTTTCTGCTGTTTCTGATTTGCTTTTGAATGTCAAGGAAGATTTCTTTAAACTTTTTAGCTAATTCATTTTTTTTATTGTTTTTCCTGCTTTTGACAGTTATTGGACCTTCCCGGTATTATTGAGGGTGCTAAAGATGGCAAGGGTAGAGGTAGGCAGGTAATGTACAATTAGCTTCAGTGACCAGTTATTGCTTTATTAATTAGGAAAAAGTGGTAGGCTGACCCTTGAAGAACGTGAAGATTTTTGGTTCTGAGCATCGAAAATTTTCTTAGTGATATTCAACTATAAATAGTCATGGGTCCATATGCATAACCAACTCTCTTTTTTAAGCCATGCAATAGATACGTGTTGCTCGTGGAAAGTCAGGAACATTTGTTATAACTATTGCATATTATTTTTTCATTCTTCCTGTTTCTATCTGCAAATATATAGCTTACAGCTTGAAGATAAGGATGATGCATTCATTGACATGGGTGTGATGCTTATTGCTTCAATTATATTTATACTTGAATGTGATCTTCATAACTAGGTCATCAGTACAGCTCGGACATGCAACTGCATCCTGATTGTTCTGGATGCGATAAAACCAATTACTCATAAACGCCTAATAGAGAAAGAGCTTGAGGGATTTGGCATAAGGTATGTCCATCATGATGGATTCTGCCTTTGAATTTAAAATAGTTTTCTTTACAATTCTATCACCATTTGTTCTATCTTGTGGAACTGAAATTAATATGATCTCCAAACAACCGGATCACCTTGAATTTAATGCATGCATGACTTGTTCTTAGGGACTGCTAGTGCCTAACTGAAAAACATGCATGATCCAGGATATGCATAACTTCTGTATCTCTCTCAACAAATTGCATAATTGTATTTCTTACACTCTATGAACAGATTAAACAAGGAACCACCAAATCTGACATTTCGGAGGAAAGACAAGGGTGGAATCAATCTCACATCTACAGTTACCAACACACATCTTGACCTTGAAACAGTGAAGGCAATTTGTGGTGAATACAGAATACACAATGCTGATATTAATCTTAGATATGATGCAACAGCAGATGACCTTATAGATGTCATTGAGGGAAGCAGGGTATATATGCCTTGCATCTATGCCATCAACAAGATTGATCAGATTACACTTGAAGAGTTGGAGATTTTGGACAAACTTCCACATTATTGCCCAGTCAGGTAGATTCTGGTTTTGTTTGGGATCTTCCACATTAAGGAGAATCATAATATGAAATGTTGTGAACTTGAATTTATTTTGTTCCAAGTTAGGAAACAAATTCTAGCTATTAGATTGGTCTTGAATTAGCAACACATTGAACACTATGGTGCAAGAATTCCTTTTCTTCCAGTTTTTATGCGTTTACATTTTCTGTGTCATGTTTTTATTATTATCCTGCAATCATGGCTGTTTGAAGGACTTGTGTCTCCTTCATATTTGAAGAGCAGACTGGAAAATACATATACGGTGGATGTAACCACAAGACACAAACCGTCATATATATAGTTAATTGATTGTGAACTTTTGGTCTATTTGTAACTGCACAAAATTAAAAAAAAAAAAAAGAAAAAAAGAGGGCCCTGTTCTATTGAAGTATTATAAATTGATTACTTTTTGCTTGATAGTTCTCTATGCAGGTTTCATGATTTTTCTTCCTGGAAGTTTGCACACAGATTGTTGACTGAATTGAGAAGCTTTTGCCGGTTAATTAGAGTGCTTGCAGGTTTATAAGAGATGAATAAGAGCATTAATCTCTAACATATTAAATTTATGGGCATTACTGCTGTATCCTCAAATTTTGCATTCCAATTCTCTTTCATCCTTTATTTGTTAGAATGAAGGTCATAAGTTGGTTCCTTACGTTCTACTGATTGTTTGCTGCTTCTGATGATGTGCGAATGGATTGCTTCAGTGCTCATTTGGAATGGAACCTCGATGGTCTACTGGAGAAAGTATGGGAATATCTCAACTTAACTCGCATATACACGAAGCCAAAGGGGATGAATCCAGACTATGAAGATCCTGTCATATTGTCATCCAAGAGACGGACGGTTGAGGACTTCTGCAATAGAATCCACAAGGACATGCTTAAACAATTCAAATAGTGAGTGCTGCATATGTTCCTAGATTTCAAAGCTCTTCTTAACTATTGATTCAATATTTCGTCAATACCTACAGCAGTTAGGTAGCTTGTGGAGCTAGGAGCTTTAGTCAAAATATCTCGACTCAACCTTATCTTGAATTTGAGTGATTCTTTTCAAATTGGTTGGCTTAACAAAGTAAATAGCATTTCTATACCTTGAAATTGTGTTTTAGATTCAGAATACAAAGCATTTTGATTTAGCTTAAATAACACACTGGTTTTCCTGATAACTCCTTGGGAATTTCAATTGCTTTTACATAAATAACTCAGGTTTTATTCAATAAATTGCAGTGCACTGGTTTGGGGTTCAAGCGCGAAACACAAACCCCAGAGGGTGGGCAAGGTAAGTTTCGTTTGCTAACTTGTTGTCTTCTTCCCTCCTCAAATACACCACTTTCCGTTTCTTCTGATGGATGTTTGACGTTTTGATGTTGTATCCACTAGGAGCACGAACTGGAAGATGAAGACGTCGTACAAATCATTAAGAAGGTGTGATTTCAGAATTTAATATATCAGATACTCTCCGGTCCATGTGTTATACGAGGTACCAGCCCTGAAGCTCGGACTTCATTTTTCTCGAATTCAATATTTATTCACTGTGCTACGTAATGTGTCGACGTTATGGTCATGATATAGCTGCTGATACCCTTATATCTAGTCTAGTGGAATTAGAGGACACTGTAACTAGGCAAAATCAGTTTTATGGTTAGATATCTGCTAGAAAGCAATATCACTTTGTTATATTTTGCATGTATGAAGAAGGTCGTGTTTTTCTCGGTATTTTCACTATGTTCCGTGGTCTGTACTTACAAGGCATCCCATGTGAAATTGTATTAAGCTCCGTTTGATTATTGATTTGGACAATTTTGTATCTGAGTTAAATTTTCCTAGAGATTTTTTGTGAACTTACTATTTTCTTAACTAAGAGGATTTGAAACATTTTATAACTTCCTACATTTTATTTTGATGTTTCTAAGAGCTTAAATATGATGGATTTATATTTTAAAAGTGATCTCTTAAGGTGTTTGGAGGAATAAGATCAGAGCTTTTAAGATATTAATATATGGCACAAAAAGTGGGTTAATTATTTAAATAATATTAAAAAAAACAAATTATATAAATATAATTTATTTAAAATATATAATATAAGTATGTCGAATATTATATATGTTTTCTTATACAATTCTAAAGAAGTACAATGAATTATATATGTTTGCTGTCAGTATTGAAACCTTTAAATTGAAGCACGAGGCCAAATTCAGAATTTAGGAAAAAATGCAAGTAATTCATGTGATATCATATTTTCTTATTATATGAAATTAAAATTAGAGATATGTTGACTAATAATTCTAATATATAATGAATTTTGAATATAAACTTGATATAATATTGAATATGTACTTAAATAATATATATAAAAAAATTAAAAAAAAACGAGGTGAGCTCACGAGCTCATGAACACAACATATAGAGCTCAAGCCCGAGCAGGCTTGGCTCGAGCTCGAGTCAAGCTTGAATACGAGCTGACTTGGCTCACCTTGCACTCCTATTTGGAACTAATTTTATACTACCTCCTAAAGTTGTATTAGTTATACTGGTGTAACAGTAATTAATACAAACTTTGGTTTTATATTGGCTTCCCATCAATAAAGTAAATACTGTATAACTTATACTAATTTTCTTATATAGGCATATGCATCAAAGTAAACAAAGACTAAAAGGGATAATTACACTCTCCTCTTCTGAGGTTTGGTGTAATTCCACGTAGATCCCATATAGTTGGAAAAACCACATTTAATATCATGAGGTTTGTTTCTGCCTTACAAAAATTTGTTGGTATTAACAAAAAAATTAAATAAAAAATTAATACTTGCCCCGATTGACTTAACACAGACTTATTGCAGGTCAAATAAAAAATTTTTTGACTAGACTATCCCTTATAATATTGAAGATATACCTTCTCATATGCATTAATGTGTGAAGACGTATGAGGGTAGTTTGATCATAAAAAGGTTTATTTGACTTGTAATAAAATCAATAATAAGTTAATTATGGGTAAATATAGGTTTTTATTCAATTTTTTTGGCTAATATCAACAAATTTAGTTAATTTTGACTAACGAATGAACTTATTTATTATATGGAAGTAAACCTCAGATGTGTTAAATGTAATTTTCTCAAACTATAAAGAGTTTATGTGTAATTACACCAAAATTTTAAGGGAGGGATATGTAATTTCCTAAATTTAAATTATACACATATAGAGTATGCCACGTAAGAGATCATGTTTTTTTTGTTATTTTAGTTTTAGATAAATCTATGACCATTTATCTTTATCTAGAAGACTCATTATTTTTTTTCTGATTTATTGTATTTTGTTTTATAAATTTAGATTAAGTATTATTTACCTCGATCCAAAAGATTTACAGCTTTTTTCAGATAAATTGAATTAATAACGTAAATTTTAATTTATTGTTATATCTAAGATGCTTCTATTATTAATTATTCTTATAGTAAATTTTAGAGTAATCATTTTTATATTATAAAGTATTGAAGTATTTATAATTTTTTATTAACATTATTTTTTATTTAAAAAATAATTATCCGTTGCCTGGACACGGGATACTACCTAACTGTTGTAATATTTAATGATAACGTAAATGCTTTCTAAGTTCCCAAAATGACAACGATTTAAAAGTAATTTACCATAAAAAAGAAAAAAATCAATACAGTAAATTAATTAAAAGATTACATCATTCAACTGAACAATGTGGAACATAGCAATAGATTATCAAATATGCTCAAACTTGATTAAAAATTTCCACATTATGCAAGAAAACAGCAGTGGTCTCTGTTTGTTACCATTTATCAACAAGCCTAGCAGGCACTTAAACAAGCCAAGAGCAGCGACGACGACGACAACGACTAGCTACGCATAAATGGACAACCACCGGATCGATGCCTATTTCAGCATAACTTTGTCAAGAACAATCGGAACGTCTCAATTTGAATTACAGATATCATAAACTACAGCAAGTTGGTCAATTCGCAGTCAGGCTTTGACGCAGCAGTTGAAGTAGCTGAAGATGCTCCTCCTTGCCTGCACCAAAGATCAACGTATAATCAATGATTTACTCGTACGTAAGATGTTAAAATGAAATATGAACGTAAAAAAACTTGTCAGCGATTGTTTTAGGCGAACCCCGAATTTGTCATATCGACAGAAACGTTAAATTCATTCTGCCAAGAAACATTCTTGTGGAACTAGTAGTCGCTCTTGCAATAAAACATAAAGCCAACATAAGCCTGTAGTTGTCTATTTTATGAAATTTTCAAAATAGCCCCAAAATTAAAAAAAAAAAAAAAAACTCAAAATATTTGATCCTTTTGATTTATGAAATTTTAAAAATAGTCCAAATTTGAGAAAACTCGACATAATTGGTCCTCTGCCTTTTTGGAATTTATGAGACTAGATGTGTCAAGTTTTCTCAATTTTAGAATTATTTTAAAAATCTCGTAAAATACAAGATCGAATGTGTTGAATTTTCTCAATTTTAGAATTATTTTAAAAATTCAGTAAAGGGCTAAAAATGTTGAACTCCCTATCATATGGAACTAAAAATGTAATTTCCTTTTATATGGTTGATGCAATTCATTGCATGTGCAGCCCCGGTATGTTCATGTGGTCCTGGTGCAATACTAGCCTTTTGATACTTAAAAGTACACTGTATATCGTTATCCTCGTCAGATACACATCGATTTCCAGCAATTATTTTGATATTCCATGTGCAATAGTTCTATCCTACACTTCATTCCATGCCATTTGAGTGCCAGATCGATCACATCTTCTAAGATATTATCAAGATTTGCTTAAACCATTCAAGAATCTTAATCAGACATGAATAAATCATCCGAATTTATGACAGTTCTACACTAGTTAAATTTATTATAGAATTGAGCCAAGAGTGTAAACATAGAACAACGACATCCAATATTCGTTCAAGAACCGGAAAAACACTTTCTATTGCTTTTCTTGTGGGTCGTATGTTCAGTCCAACCAACAACATTAAGAATTTTGTTGTTTTCTTAAGTTGGTCGGCTAACAAGGAGAATATTTGCGGCACCCGATTCAATTATTATCGGGTTCCGACCGGAAACGTTGTCATATAATATAAGCAACCCCAGGTGCGAGGTCCCCCTAACACCATTGTCCTAACCACATGTATCCCACCATATACCCTTTTGCCAGTGTTTTGTTTAATAAATTCAAACAGCTTGTCATAATTTATGCATTCAATACAATACCCCACTGCACCATTAAGACAGATAACTAACAACTACTCATATCTGCATTGGTCGTAAATTTAACTGAATCATGAAAAATAAACTAAGTTAGAGAGAGGCCAGAAGCATACCGTTGGAGAGTGATTCTGATGATAGTCATGATGATCATTGTGGGCATTGGCGGAGCTTCTTGCAGTTGGAGCAATGAGCTCTTCCTCATTGCCGAGACTAGCTCTTGATGGTTCCCTCTTGTTCTGCTTCCTCATTTCTCTGATTTTCGAGAAATCCATGGAGTAGTCGGGCAACACTCCCTTTTGGTCCCAGTCCCCAAATTGCGGCACAGATAGCCATGGTGCTTGTCTCTACACAACAAGGAAATCATATGGTAAATATGCATCCTCAAGAACGAAAAAAATAAAATCTTCCCCCATTAATGAAATGGATGATTTACCAACCACCATTTAAGTAGAAATACAAATACAGAGATTTTCTTGTTTCATTAGACAGCATTTAGCTAAACTTATTTATAAAATTTTAAAAGTTCGTGCATCTTACGAGATGTTTCTTGAACCTATAACATGTTAAATTTTATTCTAAAAAGATGATATTCAAGTGTTTGCATAAAAAATAAGATCATGCAACTGTGATCAGTTTGCAAGAATTAAATAAGATTTTAAAAATAACCTGATAGTTTCTTACTTTCATTAAAGACACGTTGACATCATATTTTCAGATCTTATAAGCTTCTATTCTAAAATAATTACACAACACTTTGCAATATCTTATAAGATGTTTTAATGAGCTTGGAAGCTCACACAAACACGTCCTAGTCAAGATGTGTCTTTTGCTTCTAATAAAACTCTTACCCCAAAATCAAAAAAAAAAAAAAAACAGAAGGAAGAAGAAGAAAGAACGGTCACTATTGAAAGCATCTTTGAAATCATTAATAAAAAATCAATTTAGGATTAGAATTTTCAAGCCTCATATAATGACTCCATTCATATCCAGTTGTTATCTTTTTTTTTCTTTATTGACTTTTGAATTAATCAACTATGCTCGTGCAAGAATTGACAGCTCCCAAGACAATGATTTCAGGCCAATACATTCCCCTCTTCAAAGATTGAAAAACATAAGTAACTATTCACATAATCACAGAAAGCAATATAAAATTGATGGTATCTCATGACAACATCCATTAACTTAGACTCAGCTTCAGCCAAATTCAGGAACTCTGACTTAGTGTTCCCACATCAGATATGACCATAACTCATCAGGTTTTCATCATATGTGCCCAAGATTCAAAGACAAACTCAGGTACAGAGAGACCAGTTAAATTCAATCAGCACTTGTACATTTTAATATAACCACAAGAACTATTCAAGACAAAGTAAAAAATTGCAAGTAATACAAGAACAAGAACTCAATTAGGGAAATTCTTATGCATACAACCAGAATTTTATTAATTCTATTGTATCCAGCAACATAAATGCATGCATACAAAACCTCAGAATCATTTTCTGATTGAAATAAGCTAAAACTCACAGGCAATGAAGATCCGGGAAAGCTAAAACAAAATCTTGGTTTTGGTCTACCTCCAAGAAGAGTGCACTTGTATGATATTTGCAAACAACCCATCAAGCTAAAAAAATTGAAAAATATTCAAAACCCTCCATTTTTCAAGAACTACTACAACCTCCCAAGTCACAATATAAAACAGCAAACCATTCTCCCCAAAACATAAAAATGCAAGAAATTTGACAAAATAAGAATTTCTGGGGAAAGCCCTTTTACCTCCTTGCGATCTTCCATCTGTTAACAGCAAAACTCTCGGATTTTTCTTCAAATTACAGATACGCTGTTCTTCCTTTCCCTCGAAGATCACAGACTCCTCCTAGAACCACACTTCCTCTCTCTCTCACTCACTCTCTCTCTCTCCCCCAAACAACAATGATGAGTAAATGCAGGAAAAGAAAAGGTCAGAGAGTGTAACAACTGAAAAATTCAAACTTCAAAGAGGCAAACAAGTGTCGGAATTCCTGTGGGAATCAAATTACTCGCACTCTTCCGAAAAGATTACAGAGAGTATATCATCATCGCCAATCAATCAATAAAAATAGCATATGCGTTTGTATGTATCCGTTGTCTGCGTTGGTTATATATAGAAAGACATTTATGACACAAGGGCTGGAGTTAGGGATATATTACGAAAGTGCCACTGGAGTTTCACACGGTATTTCGCTTCACCACTGGCACTTTGCCTTTTCCAAGCTTTTATTGCTTAGCTGTCTGTGCCTCACTTGCTGTCTTTTTTCCCACTACGGTATTTGGTGTACCCCAAACTCTTATCTTATGCTACCTTAATTTATTGTCAATATAGCACCAGATGAGTCGAGTCGACTCAAGTTTGAATAATTGTATTTGAATTTGATTTTATAATTAATTTAATTAAATTAAAATGAATTTTAATCAATTTAGATATAAATCAAGTTTGAATAATTTAATATTTTGAAATTTAAATTAAGTTCGGGCCAAGCTAAAAAAATTATTGAACAAAAATTTTCGTTCAGATTTAGTTTGTTAAATTTAATATTCACTTTTCAACCCTAAATATGACTTTAATTTTTTTTATTATAAGTTCCTTTTTTTTTTATTAAATGTATAAATACAATTTGTTTATAAAATTTACGACTTCTGTATATTTTATAATAGATTTTATATATATGATATATATATATATATCAAGTGTAATACAAGATGTTATAATACATTATTATTTCAAAACGTTATTTCGTATGTGTTGGACATGGATACTGCACCGGAGACTATAACACATATCGAACACGTCATTTGATGTGTTAAAAAAAATGATATGATAGGGATATCAATTACTATGTGTTTGAGACCTACTCAACATATTAATTTTTTTTTGTGGTATATTTTATAAATTTAAGGAATGTAAAATTTAAAGTATTTCAAAATTAATTAAAATAAATAGAATCATCCCATTAGATTTTATTTTACCTTATTTACTTTTTCTCAATATTTTATTTTTTTATTCAACAATATTGTAACCTAATTATAAATTTGTGACCATGCATTATAAATGAGATATAATATGAATTTTCAATCAAACAAGTCTAATCATTTAGGACGAATTCGAGTCTTGTCCCAGTTCGTTTTGAAAAAAATTGAACCCAAATCTGCTACAGTCGAAACTTCGACCCACCTTGTCACCATCAAAACCCAACAACCACCCCACCCTGATCCCCGACTCAACCCACTCCAAACCATCCCAACCCTTTTGGATGATTTTGGCCATGACTAATATTTTAATTACACTTGCAAAAATAACGGCGAAAGATCGTTGAAAAACTATAATTAATTTATATTTATTATATTTTTCTTTTTTTAACTATAATAACTATTCATAATGAAAAATTATATTTTTTTTTAATAGTCCAAGCCAACCACACCTCTCCAAGCAACTCCAAACAAATTCCATGATATTGTTTAATGACCTGTAAAGTTAAATACTTTGCCCAAGTCGTACCAATCTCTAATAATTATATGTTCTTGACTTTACAAAATAAATAATAAATAATACAATCATAACATTTTATTTTAATAATTGAGGGAATAATATTTGGAATAGATATATGGTTTTTGTCCGTTGATTAATTAATTAAAATTATATATTTCTTTTTTTTTATTTTGTGTCAACTCAATCATGTGCTCTCTGTCATTTTTATCAATCATGAAATAAAATAAAATTATTAGACCTCAAAAAGGAAAAAATAATATAATCACACACACACACATATATATATATATGTATATATATATATATACCTTTAAATTAAATATGTTGTGACAATCCCATAGTTGCTTTGTGAACTGGAATTAGAGGAATTAATAAAGAGTATATTAACAAATTTGCATGTCCCAAGACAAATTTGGTTGCTCCCAAGACATGCCTACTTTTAGACAAATAAAAACCATATATCTATGTTTTTTTTATACTTTTATTACATTTTTTTATACTTACAAGAAATATTAAATTGGGTAAAATTACAGCTACATTTTTTTATAATTTGGTACAAGTACGTTTGCTCTTTCCTTGTTTAAAAAATTATAAATAATCCCATCAAATAAAAAATAATTATATAACACCGAATTGATAAGATAAAAATACCGATGTAACCTTGCAGAATTTTTTTTTTATTTTAAAAAAGTGTTTGAAGAAATATATATATATAAAAAAAAAGAGAGTGGGTGAAGTAAATAGTCCATAGGACACATATAGTCCATGAAATTTTTGAAGAAAAATTAAGAAATATATAAATTTATAATTCATAATGAAAAAGGGTATTTTGATCAGTTTATCCAAAAAAAAAATGAATGAAAACCTAATGAAGGCTAAAGCAATAAGTTCGTTGTTAGACGGACATTAAAATTAGAAGGGTATTTGTAATTTTTTAAAGGTTTAAATGCATAAAACTAAAATAGTTTGATCATAAAAGATTTGTTTGACCTACGATAAGTTAGTAATAAGTTAACAAGGGAATAAATCTGTCTTTCATTACTAATATCAATAAATTCCGTAAATTTTGACTAATAAAAAACTTTATTTATTAGATAAAAATAAATATCATGAATACCAAATATAATATTCTAAATTATAAATATTCTACTTATAATCATGTAAAACTCCATTGAAGAACGGTATAATCAGTTCTTTCCTCAGAAAAAGTTACGTAAATTCCATTGGATCTATCAAATGATCGAGCATGGAATTTGGGTCAATTTGTACCAAAATCCGGATATCAAGAAACTTATATCGAAGTTTAATATGGTCTTGATTTTATGTAAGTTCGAATCCAAGAAAAATTTACATGCCAGATTTAGGTCCACATTAATTAATATTTACTTACCAAACAAAATTTTCACTAAAAAAAAACAGAAGTATTCAACGTAAAAGAATTTTTTGAACCACGTAAATCTTTGTATATGACATTTATTATATTTTATACAATTTTCTGCATACGTTTACAATATTCTAAAACCATTTTGTAATAGGAATAACATTATATTATAATTTATATGTAAAAAATATTTTGTAGCCATATTTTGACATTAATAATATTTAAAAAAATAAATATTGAAAATTATTACATAAAAAAAGAATAATTAAGAGTTATTTAATTTAATTTGGTTTGGATCTTTGTCGTATCCAAATGCATCGGACCGGCCCACATAATCCCTTCGAGTCTTGGGTTTTATGGGCCAATGGCATGTTTACTTCAACGTATGGGATTAAGTAAGATAAATTGGAATGTCCCATCACCTAATGAACTCAACTCATCTCCCCCTTTTTTTCCCATTGTTTCGGGTTGGTTTACTTCACTCTGATGCCTTCCTCCACTTCTCCGAACTTTTTTTTTCCCAATTACCTGATTGTACGCTCCTTTTGTTTCATCAAAGGTAAGTAGAACCATCTCAAAACACAAGTTCTTAACATATCATTCTCATAGAGTATTACTTTCATATTTATATTTTAATTTCAAATTATTTTCATCAAAGCACGTTATTCACGATTTGTTGTTGGCCTTCATATGACGAGCACCCCATTACGAGTTAAGATAATTTGTTTATGTCTGAAGAAACTGACCTTGATGTCGATAATATGTACATCCCAGGCGAATTACTCTGTCAGCGTCGCATCATAGTGAACAATTGGCATTTGCCTGCAAAATGAAAAAAAAATGTTTCACAATACCGTATACATTCCAGGGTGACGACGAAGATGAACGCGGAGGTCAAAAATAAATTAAGCTACATTTTGTTATTTCTAGAAAAAAAAAACAAAAAAAAAGGTATGGAAGAATCATTATTGGGAAAGAAGGAAGAAACATGGAGGCCAAAAAGAAACTTCACCTAGATTTGCTGCAGAATAAGTTTGGGAAGACAAAGTGGGTTAAATGTAAAGCACAACTTGTCAAGTGCAGATATTGCACCTGGCAGGGCATGCAGTAAATTAGCTGAAAGTGGAGGGTAATAGGAACATTACAACAGTTAAAATCAATGGCAAAAGTGGAAGAAAGGAAGAATTATAAAATGTATTGTCCTAGTGATTTTCTAATCACCCACGTTGAAGCCCTTATTACAATCACTTGAAATGGAGGTTTTATTACGGTTCAGTCCACATTATATCGAGCTGACAAAAAAATTTAGTATACAGGCTACTAATGAAGACTACTTGAGATATCAGACCTTATACAAGAAAGTAAACATGGCATGAGAATACTCAATTTAAGCCCAACTTTACTCAATTTTCTTAGCAACACAAAGATAATACTCCATGTGATCATAACTAAATGCAAACAAATATATATAATTGAAGATGATAATTGTGAAAGGGGCAAATTAGTAATAGCATATGTGTAATCCCTCAAATTTTGACTATAGACTTTTTTTTTTTTTTTTTTTTGGATAAATTGCTAACACGGGGGAGTTTTTAGCTAAATTTTTTTAACGGAGGGAGGGGGGGGGTTATGTAATTTATCTTTTTCTTTTCATTTTAAAGTAAGGAGTTAAGTTTTTTTTCAACGAGACTTAGCTCAATTGATAATGTTGAGGCTTCATGACTTTATGATCATAAGTCCAAATCTTGCTAAATGCATTAGATGTTGTTTTATTGCATAATGAGTGTTGTTTACTGCAATAGTAAGTACTGTTTACAGTTCATTTATCTGATATTTTTTACTAGGTTATAATTGTTTTAATTGTCTTTGTTAGCTACTGATACTTGACATGAATAATTATAATCAAGTTATTTCAATTGATAATAGTTTATCGCTTCAAAAAAAAAAAAGTTAAGAAGTTAAGTTTTTTTAACTTATTTTAAGATTTAACTAATTCCTTAAGTTCTTATCATATTAGTTATAAGATTAACTAGTAACAAATTATAATCAACATAATCTTATTTTAAAAATAAGATAAGCTAAAAAAAATACTTTTTCATCCCTCAAATTTGTCAATAAAACAAATTTAGTCCCCAATGTTTCATGAGTTACACATTAAGTGTTGGAAATAAGCTTTCAAATTTCTTAAACTATTGAATTATTTTCAATGCTTTATTTCAACTTAATTTAGTAGTTATTTGAGATTTATTGGCCCATTATTATAATAATTTAATTATGATTTTATGAGGTTTTAATAATTTGGCTGTTAGATTTTATATGCTCATGTGGTTTATTCATAATCGAATTAATATTATGAATTTTAATTAGGCAACGTAATATTTTATAATGGTCAAAATTTTTTAAACTGTTTAAAGGGTTACTATCCTTTTCGTTTGGTAAATTGAATTAAAGTTTTCGTATAAGTTCCAGAAATACTTTTATCTCCCACAAGTGTTTTAGTATTTTGCAATACGACAAAGGATTTGGTTCTTAATCTCCTCATGATGGTGCAAATGGAATGAGACATTATTGAGAGGTAACGAAGTTTTATTCTGTAGTCATAGTCGGCCGTTAATATCTATAAAAGGACAATTATGATTTTAGGACAACAATGTCGTGACTCTCTATCAATGCAACTTTATAACTTCTCAATCTTTATTTAATTTATTTAATCCCTTCATATATTCTACTAATATTTTATATATTCTAATATATATGTTTGAAATAATATAAATACAAATCATATAATATTCACAATATTAAATATCCGTAGAAAACTAATAAAGGATTCTTGAAAACTAGAGAGTTTGAATGTGTACAAAATTTACAACATGAGGAACTATATGTGTAACTTGTGGAACATGACGGACCAAATTTATTTTACTCGTAGATTTTAGGGACATAAAAATACATTTTTCTCTCTTATAAGCTCTATTTTTTTTTTTTTGACTTTGCCGCTTAATTATTTTTGACGTAATATTTACCCCTTAAACTAATAAATGTAACATTTACCCTCTAAAATTAAATTTATGCATAATATTGCCCTTATATTATATATGTATATTTAGTTCAAGAATTTCTTTTTTCTTTTTAAATAATTTCACATTTTAAGTTTAATTAATTTTTTTAATTAAAAAATATCTTTTAATTATAATAAAGTAAAATATAATCAATGAATTAAATAGTCGAATTTGATTATATTGAATTATGGCCCATGACCCATAGTAGGCCATTAACCATTAGTCCCTTCTCTCATTCTCACGCGGATGGCTCAAGCCCCTCTTGTCCTCGGCCCACTTTGGCTAGCTCAGTCCACTCTTGTTGGCTCATTGTCTTGACCTGCTTTGACCCGGTTGAAAATATACTTAATCCCTAAAACCCCAAACATACTCTTATTTCCGCCTCTTCATGTTTCTTCAACCTTATTTCAATCTAGTTTTCTCTCCTTTTTCATTATGTCTCTGATTTCTTTGGCCTTGGAAACTATCTTTCGCCACCTCTCTTTCATTCTCTTCAATGCTGAACCACTATATTCTTGTGTGGTTTTTGGTTATTGTATAAATGAACAACTACCATTTCTTCCTTTCTCCTTCTGTTCTAATTAAAAGTTTTGTGTGAACCTTAAGTTTGTGATGAAACCTTTGTGGTTTTATAAAAAAGATATGTTTTATAAAAAGGATCTGTGTGGCCAGTTTTTCAATGGGGTTTTGAGCAACTTTGAGTTTAACTGCAGGTTTTAGTGACCGTGGGCTGTCCTTTAATGGATCTGGCTCACCGAGCCTTATTTATTCTTTTTTACTTTTTATTTTACACTGATATTATTAGATATGTAATCTATTCTTTATATTGTTATAAATCTGTTTCTAATATTGGTCTATAATTATTTAAAGGTTTGAACAACCTATCATTGTTCTGTAATAGTTGAGTTAGGGTTTCTGCTGAAGGGTTTGTACCCAGCAGAATATATTTTACAGGTTCAAAATTATGTGATGAATGAGTACAATAACTACACAAAAACAAATTTATAAAAAGTTTTTATTAATTTGGTTATAAAAATAAGTTATTAACTATTTTTTCTTTTAGATAAAAATAAGTAATTACACATCTATTATATTTTCTTTAAGAAATATGATATATATATATTTTCTAAATATATTAAACTTTTGATTAAGCATATATATTTTTTTAATTTCTTTTAAATAGCATATATGAGTTGTTGGTTATATTATATTTGTTGTGTATCTATTATGTATATTAATTTATACTCTATTTTTAATTTAAATTCTTTATTTACTAAAAAAATTAATTAGAAAATAATTTTATAATAATTTAATGTGCACTAAAATATATTAAAAGTAATATAATTGCCAAGGTCCGAGGGGCATTTTGTCCAACTAAATAGGTAAGTATTACATTTGTTAATTCAAGGAACAAACGTTACATTAAGAATCATTTAGGGTGCAAAGTGTATTTTACCCCCTTTTTTTTAATTAGATATATGAACATATAAAATGTTTAAATAAATTCGACCAGACACCTTCTTAATATAATTTATCTTGATTTATATATATATACATATTTTTTATCATTCAAAGAGAAACTCTTTGATTTGGACATTTTCTTGATTAATATTATAAGGTAATAATTGATTGAGAAATAGCCATTAATAAATGACAATGTGTTTAATAATAATATTAAAAAAAAATCTAATTGTCTTGACATACAAATATCTACAATTGATGCCTAAATAGTCTACTTTTTCTTCTACACCACACATCTTTTGCCTAGTGACAAAAACTAATAAAAAAGGGTCTTTGAGAAATATCTATTAAATATATTTATTTGCTCTCAAATTTAATAAACTTAATTTTATTCTTGAAACATTTGAGAAAAAAGGGTTTACTTTTCTAAAATTGAATATTTTCTTAAAATTACAATCTAAATTCAAATTATAATGTGAAAACATTCCCTAAAATGAAAAGTATAAAGGGATAATTATATTTTCTCCCCTTGATCTACAGTATATTTACAGAAATCACCCATATTTTTTAAAAAATTATACATATTTTCATTAGAAAATAGACATCATTTACAAAAATCACCCATATTTTTCAAAAATTTACACATACACCCTCTTAAAACGTTAAAATCATTACACAAACTACTTCTGTTTTTTAGCTGCCACCGGTGATTTTTATAAGGGTGTTAATATAATTATACCAAATATAAATATACAAAAGATTTATGTTTTTTTTTTCAAAATTTTGTACACGTGGCATAAAAATAGAGGGTAAATCATTATTGCTCACAATTTTGTGGAATGGTGTATGCACCACAAGACACTCTATCTAGATTTCAGTTCATCTCCTCCACATAATTTTGCAAAAGATGGTTTCTTGATGATCTCTTTTTTTATTAACAAAAATTAAAATAGTGCCCTTCTATTTATTTTAGTCTAAATATGATCAATTTTTTTTTTCCTCTAATAAAACAACAATTAAAAATATAAGTAATTGTGACTCAAAAAATTTAAGCAAAAATAATTATTCAACTGTAATTAAAATATTATTTCTTATTGTTACTTTCATACGAGTGATCGTTCATCCGTAATAATAAAAATATTTGGATAAAAGATAATTAAATTAATTATTAAATTCTCTATGAAGTTCTATTTAATTTTATTGCAAACTTATCATTATAATTTTAAATTTTTGAAAATATTTTATTTTTTGATAGCTATTAATTATGCTTTTGTCACACCAAACTCATTATTTGATAATCTTTTTCACATATAGATAAATCAATTTAATTTTCTAGTATTAATTATGAAAGGACAAATATACCCCTGAGGGGAGTCTCTGCTTCACTCCCCTTCATCTTTCTTGCATCTCTATTGCTAAGAGAGACGGAGAGCAGAGACTTTGCCGGTGCAGAGTTTCTCTTCCACACTCTGTTATTTTCCCTGACAGAGACTTTGAAACTCTCATCTCTCATCTCTCTCTCTCTCTCTCTCTCTCCCACAAACACACACATACGCACGGAAAAGACAATATCAGGCGTAAATTTCATACAGTCCACACTTTCCGACATATACATAAAAGAATCAAACTGTAAGAAGAATAGGAAAAATGGAGTTAGCCTTGAAAGCACAATTCATGGAGCTAAGGTCAAGCTTCCTCGCTGGCGCGACCCCAGTTTGCCACTCCTTCGCTGCCGGCCGCCGCCCCCTCTACCGTTCCTTAACATCCATTGCCACCACCATCGCTACATCCTCATCGCTCAAGACCCCAGTGGTGCATCCTACTTTCTTGAAACATCCAGCTCGAATTTGGTCGAAATTGCACGCCGTTGCTACCGAAACATCCACCACGACCCTTGAGGAAGAGGATGAAGATATAGAATCCCTTTTCTCTGATAATGGTTCTGGCCAATCAGATATTAACTATAGGCGGGGAAATAACAAGAATTCGACCGGTGCATCTAGCATTTCTTCGGGTGTGAGGTTAGAAAATGTGAGCAAAAGTTATAAAGGGGCTACTATCTTGAAGAACATAAATTGGGAAGTGAAAAAAGGCGAAAAGGTTGGGTTAGTGGGTGTTAATGGTGCAGGGAAAACAACCCAGTTGAGAATCATATCGGGTTTAGAAGAACCCGATTCAGGGAATGTAATTAAGGCGAAGAATGACATGAAGATTGCGTTCTTGAGCCAAGAGTTCGAGGTTGTGTCGACAAGGACTGTGAAAGAAGAGTTCTTGAGTGCGTTTAAGGAGGAAATGGAGGTTGCAGCGAGGCTGGAGAAGGTGCAGAAAGCGATAGAGAAATCGGTGGATGATTTGGAGCTGATGGGGAGGTTGTTGGATGAATTTGATTTGCTGCAGAGGAGGGCACAAGCTGTTGATTTGGATGAGGTGGATGTTAAGATCAGTAAGTTGATGCCTGAGCTCGGATTCGCACCTGAGGACGGGGACAGGCTTGTCGCATCATTTAGTGGAGGGTGGCAGATGAGGATGTCGCTTGGAAAGATTCTGCTGCAGGTATAAGTGAATTGTTGATATGATTGTTTGAGTTGTGTATTTGTATGTCTTTAGACTTTGAGTGTTTGATGGTTCAATGATAGCAAAAATATGATTGCAGTTATGTATGAATTTGATTGAGTGCAGCAGCTGCTTTTTCCTTTTATAGTATGATGATAATGCTAGTGATTGAGTGAAAACTAGATTTGATACATGCTAATAAATTTGTTGCTCAATGGAAACTATTGATATAAGAAAAATATTTGTTTATGGCCGCGTCTTGATGTTTGTGGGGAGATTTTAAACTGCATATGTAGGTACTAGAGGAATTTTTACTGGATGAGGATTATTTGGCATGGTTTAATGGATGATGTTGGCTGACCACCTGTGAGATACTTTGCAGGATCCTGATTTGCTGCTTTTAGATGAACCCACAAATCACCTTGATCTCGATACGATTGAGTGGCTCGAGGGTTATCTGAATAAGCAAGATGTACCGATGGTCATCATATCACATGACAGGGCTTTCCTCGATCAATTGTGTACAAAAATTGTAGAAACTGATATGGGTGTTTCTAGGACATATGAAGGAAACTACTCTGAATATGTTATTGCAAAGGCGGCATGGATTGAAGCTCAACTTGCTGCATGGGAGAAACAACAGAAGGAGATTGAACAGACAAGAGATCTTATAAGCAGGTTAAGTGCTGGTGCAAATGCTGGTCGTGCTTCTACCGCTGAAAAGGTCTATATTGATACGTTGATCTGTTATTTCATCATCATAGTGAAGGTTTAAGAAGAGTACTATCTTGAAATATGAAATGGAATTTCCCCTTTCTATTTTCAACAGTGTTTTGGTTCTCTCAACTAGTATATCCTCTCTTTTTGATACATAGTTTTCTTTCTGAAATTAAAAGAAAAAAACAATTTCATCTGTAGTTTTCTTTCTGAAATTAAAACAAAAAAAGAATTTCATCTGCAGGCATACTTGATCAATGTCCTTGTGAGGCCTTGATCCTTAAAATAATATGAAGTAATTCTGCTCGTAAACAATTTTAGCTTTGACCCTTTTTTCCCTGCCTTATTTTCTTTCTCTCTTTTTCACTGTTTTTTTGCTGTTTCTGGAAGCAAAAATGGGTTTATCGGGGGTACCCAACTACATATTTGGAACTTAATGTCTATATCATGAGCCACTGTGCTACATGCTGCTCCAGGGGAGCACTTATTTTATTCCCATTCTGGTGTTAATATACTATTAGAACTTTGTATTTTCATGTATTTATGTATCCAGTTTTTCATAATCCTTTTAGAACTCTTGTGGCAACAGAAGCTGGAGAAACTCCAGGATGAGGAGCAAGTTGAGAAACCCTTCATCCGGAAGCAAATGAAGATCAGGTTCCCGGAGCGTGGAAGAAGCGGCCGATCAGTTGTGACAGTAAAAGGTCTGGAGTTTGGTTATGAGGATGAGGTAATCAAAGTATTCCGTGCATAATGAAAGTTGAAACATCATTCTTTTGTTCATTAATGCCTTGTTTTACGAAATCCTGTAAGAAATTAATATAACAGTGTGGTGATTGGCTTGGCTGCTGCTTTTTCTGGTATTGTCCAAAATGCAAACATCTATTTCTGCATAGAGTGAATGAATGCATTTGACGAGACGGTTTTGCTCAAACAACGAAAAATTGCGTCCCAAGCAGGAGGACTAAACTGATGCATATTTGCTTCGCTGGCATGCTTCAGCTTCATGGATATGGACCACGTGTTATACTCAAAATAAAAAGATCTGCTACTAATAATAACACAGATAGTAACTTTTTGTATTTACTTTTGCAAGTTATCCAATTTTTATGCAGCTACATGGCAGAATGTAATAAATCAATGGTATGAAAAAGGAATTGGAAAGCCGATGTGCATTAGAAATGGACTTCTTTTTTCGTGTTGTTTTTTCTTGAGTTCCTGAGAAGGGCTCGGGTTTGCCAGTGTTTTTCTTTCTGGTGCTATCTTATCAGTTAATTTAGTAGTGATCAAATATTGATATAACTCTGCTTGTCTGATGCTTTGGGAAGCATCATCAGGCTGCCTAAAGGAAGTGAATTTCGAGTTCCATTTATCTGGCTAGCACCTGCTTTTTGCACCATTTTATGAATATTTATTGCGGCCAGGTTCTGTTTAAGAATGCGGATTTGACGATTGAAAGGGGAGAGAAAATTGCCATTCTTGGTCCAAATGGGTGTGGAAAAAGTACATTGCTTAAACTGATTATGGGAATGGAGACGCCAGATGGAGGAGAAGTTCTGCTTGGGGATCACAATGTATTGCCAAACTATTTTGAGCAGAATCAGGTTCGCTATCGCTTCGCCTGCCTGGCTATATGCAAATTTGGTTTTAATGTTGGCTTGAAAGTGCATTATGCATGATTTTTTCACTTTTCTTTAGTTTCATTGGAAATTTTCTGTTTGTTTCAACAGGCTGAGGCTCTTGATTTGGATAAGACCGTTCTGGAAACTGTTGCTGAAGTTGCAGAGGACTGGAGACTCGATGACATAAAGGGTTTACTAGGCCGTTGTAACTTCAAGGCTGACGTGCTCGACCGGAAGGTTTCATTTCTAAGTGGTGGTGAGAAGGTAATGCTGGTGCATCTTCACGCTTATTTCACACTTTAAGCCTAATCTGAAGCTGTTTCCACTTAGTTTCAAGAATTTATTTTCCTCCATGATAGATCTACAGTACCATTTTTTCCTGATGCAGGCTCGGCTTGCATTTTGCAAGTTCATGGTCAAACCGTCGACTCTACTTGTTCTGGACGAGCCGACCAATCATTTGGACATACCCACAAAAGAGATGCTGGAGGTTCCGTTTTGATCCATTTTTTCCCTGCTTCTAAAGCTTGTTTACATGTAGTAATTTTGCAACCCAATACATCTTCAAATTCTGTCTATTAGGAGGCGATAAATGAGTACCAAGGCACTGTTATCACCGTCTCAC
Organism: Sesamum indicum; assembly: GCF_000512975.1. Classification (NCBI taxonomy): domain Eukaryota; kingdom Viridiplantae; phylum Streptophyta; class Magnoliopsida; order Lamiales; family Pedaliaceae; genus Sesamum; species Sesamum indicum. Next base: position 9,870,030 of record NC_026159.1, on the reverse strand, counting down.
ACGACAGATACTTCATAAAGCAGATTGTCAACCGAGTCTTGGAAGTAAAAGACGGGATTCTACAGGACTACGCTGGAGATTACAATGTAAGTCCTAATTCGGGTCTTTTGTTTATATTTATCAGAGAGAAACAAACCATCATAATTTCTCCCTCATGGAAACCCTGATTTTAAATCTATTGTAATTCTGATTGTGATAATCTGTCACGGATCACAGTATTATCTAGAGAAGAATCTTGAGGCGAGAGAAAGGGAGCTGGAAAGGGAAGCGGAGCTCGACGAAAAGTCTCCTAAAGCAAAAGCTAAATCCAAGATGTCCAAGGTAAACGAGTCTTGACTTACCTGGCTTAGAAGAAACTTTGTCGGAGCTCATTTGAAATATCTTATAGTTTCATACATCTTATGACATATTTTGGACTTTAACATTTCCATGCGTAATTGTTTTGATAAAATAAAATCCGAAGCTTATACGATGGAAATAACGATATTTTTGTTACTAAAAACAATTTTAGAATTGAAGGGTTCGTTGAGAGTTTAGCAATAAGTTAGTAACCCTCTACTCTTTCTAGAAGAGCGAATTAGCTTCTGACATCTTATTTTTTGACCATATAAACTTCGTTGCCAAAAAAGCCTCCAAGCACTATGCAAGTCTTTCGAGCTATTTGAATTTTTTGAAAAGCTTATAAGCTCCTCCAAACATTCTATTACCGCCGTTTATTTCTCTGCAACTGTTCTGACAAGAACGTTCGTCGTTTCTTTTGACAAGGCGGAGAGGGAAGCTAGGAAGAAACAGAAGATGCAGGCATTTCAAGCGGCTAAACAGAAATCAAAAGGGTTGAAGAACGCTAAAAGATGGAAGTAAAATACCATCCTCACAAGTTCTTGAATGGTTTATGCTCACTTTGTTTACATGTGTATATATATTATACAATGCATAGAGTAGGTTTCTTGGTTAGAAATGATCAGAATGATACATCAGCTGGATATAAACTCTTGAGGTTGATGACATTGGATACAAAGGGTTTTAGCAATGTTATCATTGATATTGCTGCAAACATGAATTGTTTTCCGTAGAAAATAGCAATATTATATTTTTAGTCCTATAAGATTGGGAGTTTAACACTTTTAATACCATATTTAACGAGATTTTTTAAAATGGTTTCAAAATTAAAAAAATTCGATATATATAGTCATCTGGTTTACGGAATTTTCAACAAAATTGAGAAAACTTGACATATTTAGTATTTCACTCTATGGAATATATGGGGCTAAATGTGTCAATTTTATTATTATTATTATTATTTTTTATTTTGAGATTATTTTGAAACGATATCCTGACATCCGTATATCCAATAAGTCTAAAACTTTACCAAGTGTATTTTATTGTAAGTTTGATCATATCTAACAGTCTGATCTGAATTTTGATGGTCCGGTTAATCCATATTATTCAACAATGTAAGATGATAGTTACATCAATGTAATACTAACATTTATAAATATATAAATTTACTGTAGATTGTGAACATATATTAATCTCAATTATAAAATATTTTTATGTATTTTAATTGCATTATTTCAGATAATTGATACTTTTCTATATTTTGGTATATTTATAATATAGTAACATTATACAATCTATTTTATTACTTATAAATTTATGTAAAAATTTGGTGGTTCTCATAATTTAATATAATAATAATAATAAAGAAAACTACTTGAGCTCGTCAGATTGAGCTCGAGCTTGAGCTCAGCATATAAGAGTCGAGTTCGGCTCGAATTCAACTCGTTGCAACCCCTACCTCCGACAATTAAATTAGATTTGGTATAGTAAAATTTATAGAACAAGGAGTTTAACTAGTTGAATAGGGCACTCACTTGAAAGTAGGTAAGTCGTTCTTCATGGGATGCATTTGGGAGTTCAGGTTCTGTAAAGTGGAAGAGCTTTTTCTTTTTAAAAGGTGTATTGTTGTTTAAAAACTTAGAATTTATATTAAAATCAAAACTTAGGAATGTTTGCAAGAAATAGTGAAAGTAGGAAAATTTAAATGGCAAAATTATATTTTTGGTCATGTAATTATAGATTATTAGTATTTTTTGTTTGGTAACTTACTTTATTTGCACGTTTAGTCTTTTATTTTTGGCAAATTCAGTTCTCAACATCTAATATTGGCTATTTTTCTGGCAAATTTAGTCATGTATTGATAATTTTGATTCCTTTCACGCTGGAGTAAATTGCATTTTTGATCCTGTAACTATAGGTTGTTAGAATGAAAATTGTCGATACATGACTAACATAGGGAGAAAAGGATCAATGCAAGACGTTCGAAGTTAAATTCGTTAAAAAAAATGACAATATGTGCAAATAGAGTAATTAAATTATATGACCAAAAGTACCAATGACTGATAGTTATAGGACAAAAAAATAAATTTTGAGGACAAATGAGTTCTAAAACTTAATCAGCCAAAATTTATTTTTAGCCCTTTATATTGATAGAATTGCACCAGATCCAGTGCCATTAATTCATCCCAAATTACCTCACAAATTATGAAATTATCAAATTTTTTTAAAAAAAATATTATTTCCAGATGGAACATGTGAAAATAAGTGAGCATACTGTAGGTAAGGATTAACACTGTGATTGAGAAGGTAAAAATGTGGGATAATTTCACTTTGCGTACTCAAAGAACATCTTTTTTTCAATTTGAGTACCTCAGATTTTGAAGTCATTAGATTGGGTTTCAAAATTTTTAATTTTTATCCACTTGAGTACTCTCCGTAAATTGACCCAATTTTAGAAGGAAAATTAGGTGGGAGCTTGTCTATGTAATGGCATATTTGGCTGTCATTTTATTCAACACATGAAAAAAATTTCTATTTTAATTCATTTCGATTTCAATTTCAAAATTGAGGACATTAATTTAAAATTAATATATATTTAATCCAATTTTTATAAAGAAATACCAAATGATTTGTATATAAAATATTACCTATGAAATGTATAAACTATGTAAAATTTTAACACAATAGTTAAAACTTTCACCATTCTTGGAATACATAAGCAAATACAACTAGGCTCACACAAAGAAAAAAAAAATTATATATATATAATTAGTGACAATATTAAATATTTATAAAACGTCAAATAAGCGTAAACCACCATGCCGCCTCCATCCTAGATCATTCTCTTGGCAACCCTAACCTTCAATCCATGCCTCATGTAGAGGATGACGGAGCAATTAGGCGCCACGCGGTGGCCCTCCACCACACGAACTTGATAATTATGGATGACGGTGGCGGCCACCATTTTCATCTGAGTAAAAGCCACTTCCCTCCCCAAGCAAGTCCTTGGACCGGCATTGAACGCCAAGAACTTGTAAGATGGCTCGTGCTTGATCGTTCCACGTTCAGATATCCATCTCTCTGGCTTGAATTCTAAGCAATCCTTGCCCCAAATGGACTCCATCCTCCCCATTGCATACAAGAAGAACATCACCTTCATCTTTGGGTGCACGTAATGCCCGCTAGGGAGGATGTCTGGTTTCATAGGCTCCTTATGTTGGAACGGGACTGGAGGGTACAATCTCAATGCTTCACACATTGCTCCGTGCATGTAAACCAACTTATTTATCTCGTCAATCTTGAAAATTCGCCATTTATGGCTTTCTTCTGAGGGATCACAAATCGAGCTTAGTTCGTCCCTGATCTTCTTTTCGACTTCAGGATGTGTGGAGACCAACCACATAAACCACGTCAGAGCAGAACTCGTCGTGTCACGCCCTGCAATCATCAGGTTCAATATGGTGTCCCTCAAGAATTTATCATCACACTTCAAATATTGGCTTGGAGCATCATCTCCTCCATTTATGTAGGATGTCAGCAAATCAGCACCATCTTCCTCTTCATGATCCATCAACTTTCCCCTCCTCAATTCCTCCCGTTTCATCGCAATGTACTTGCCGATGACGCTGTCCAAGACTCCCCAAGCCTTGCTCAACTTCCGCTCTGATCCAACCCCAAGCCACCTCTGCAGCTTCCACACCCTGTCAGGTAGCACATGGCGCATGAAAATAGCTTCTTCAGCGTCGTCCATGGCTTTCGAGAAGGGAACATCAGGCAAATCCACAGACAAACACCCTGGATCATAGCCAGTAACCAAAGCACAAGTCGTGTCAAACGTAAGCCGCTGGAACAAATCCTGTAAATCGATCACCTGTTTCTCTCTACAAACCATCTCAAGAACCGAAACCAGGCCTTTCTCCACCTTCTCAAAGCTGATCTTCGACAGGCACCGGTGGAACCGCTGGTGGCCGATCAGGGCCCTGGCCGCCCTCCTCTGATGCTTCCAAGAATCCGAGTCCGCATTGAAAATCCCTTCCCCCAAAACATCAAACATCTCCCTGAATACCGGGCCTTTCGGGAAATTCTGGAAATTTGAACTCATTATATAGTGCACATCGGCAGGATTTGCAGTGCCAAGAATCTCCATGTTCGCAAACCAAGGTCCCTGGAAACGAAAAGTCCCCCGTCGGCTCCGCCGTAAAATCTCCGTGCAAGTGTCGTGAATCCGGTCAACGTGCAGCAGAAGCGTCGGCAGCATCCCCATCAGCGGCCAGTTCCAGCCTATCATCCGGCGATTCCTCCATGCCCACAAAGCAAAAAACCACGAAACCGCCAGGAAAACTTCGAAACACATTACCAATATTTCAGACATCTTGATTTTCACTCAGAAACATAAAAGACCAGCTGCTTCCAATATATATTGAACTGATAACCACACGTGTCGTCATCTAAACAGATTCAAACAACTCAAGGGCTTTCGTTCTCTCTGTGTGTGTGTGTGTGTTTTGAACCAAAATCTTGATGATTTCTTATCGGCATCTCATCTGCTAAACTACTACCAAACCCCATTTGGACATACGCTACTAATAGCTTCTGGTAGGCGGGTGAAAGCTTAGGCTGCATTTACATTTTCATTGTTGTAAGCTTTGTCTGTTTCTCAACCAGAAAGTAATGGCGGATGCGTCACTGAGTTGAGGTTTTCCAACAGAAATTGCTCACCCTCTAAGTTTTTGCATCTATCTCTCGGCATCTATATATATACACGTCCGAGTGCACAACTAGTCATCATTTGCGAAACACAGTGAGAACAGGAAAATTATAGCAATTTTAATGCTTTATGTCAATTTGGCTGAAAATCCTTACTAATCAACTATGTCAATATTTAAATTAGTACTTTCGGTGAATTTGATGGCGCAACAGTTCAAAATATATTTTTTTTTCTTAACTAGTCATATTATTAAGTGGTAATTTTCTTTTTGTCAAGTCATTTTTTAAAAATAAAAATGTTGATTTATCATGTTTGATTACGTGGAATTTTCGAAGCAAATTGCCAATTAGGGACTAAAATTACCAATTTTTAAAGTTACATAATGAAATTGTGAATTTTAATTTAAATAGGATCAAAATGATCACCGCTTTAACTTACAGGATTAAAATTATATTTTTCCCATAAAAGAATTATGGCTTAGGATAAGTGATAACTTTTCTAAAAATTGAAAATAAAAGTGGCGAGCGTTAATTTGTAATAAAACTGTGTTTGCAATAACTTATATTTTTTGGGGTGGAAGTAATTTATAGAAAAGTTGTAGGCTGAGTGGTAGCAATGAAAGTAATTTGGACATTTTTGAAAAAAAAAATGAAAAGTGAGAAAAAAAAATTAGAGTTGTAGTGTTTGAAAAAATAATGTAACGCTAACAATTTTATTAAGAAGATGCAAAAATTGATAAGTATCTATTTATAATTTTTGGCTTAAATTTTAGATGAATAAATGCTTTTGTGAAAGTGTATAATTTTAGAAAACATAGGTAAGTGATTAATGATGGGAAATTCTAACTCAGATCGAGTTTTGTTTGGATTTGAACCAATTATATAACAAGTGTATTGTGTGATTAATATACAGTTAAAAAAGAATGACTAGTCACATGCCAAGTGACACTTGTCCTGTGATTGATTTAATTCGATCAAACTTAGTTTGAATCATTTTTCTTGATTAAAAGATAAAAGTTGGGAGTATTTTAGAAGTAATTATAGTTATAAGTAAAAAAAAATGATGTAGAAGTGAACATAAGCAAAAATAGTATTTGTAAACTCATTCATTAAGGGTAAATTATATTTTTGGTCTCATAAGTGAATTTGTTTTTAATTTTGGTCCCACACTCATATCAATTCGCACATTGAGTTTTATATGTGTTTGAGGGATTTCTGTCCAATTGATAACGGCAGCTGCTCTCTCCGTTAGTCAATACAATAAAAATAAAGGTAAATTATATTTTTGGTCCCATAAGTGGGAAAAGAAAGATAAAGAATAATAGAAAAAAAGATAGAATTGAACAACCGTACGGGCATCATTTTTTGTGCATTGGGGATTTATTTTTATTTTTGGTCCCACACTCATACCAATTCGCACATTGAGTTTTATATGTGTTTGAGGGACTTCCGTCCAATTGATAACGGCAGCTGCTCTTTCCGTTAGTCAATACAATAAAAATAAGGGTAAATTATATTTTTGGTCCCATAAGTGGACCTGTTTCCAATTTGATCCCACACGTAAATGTGCGAATTGGCCTGAGTATGGGACCAAAATTGAAAACAGGTTTACTTTTTTCTAAAAGAAAATTCTAAAATAAACTTACACCCTTCCAAAAATTCATTATTTACATCTGATCCCCTTTCATTAGGGTTTAAACGAAAAAAACTTACTTTAACAAAAAAGTTACATAAGTTTTTAATTTTGCTTCTCATTTAATATTTCCATATAATAATTTTGTACTTATAAAAGAAAAAATATAATCATGGATTGAGGTTAACATTATTATATTTTTTTTCTTATAAGTACAAAATTATTACAAGGGATTAATGTTAAATGAGTGATAAAATTAAAAATTTATATAGTTTATTTTTGCTAACTTTCATCCAAACCTAACGGAAACGAGTCAGGTGATACAGAATTTTCAAAAGGGGTGTAAGTGTAATAACCCAAATTAAATATGTTTTGACGGTGAAGTGCAAATACTTCCACAATTAATTGCCTTTTCCGGGAAAGATATTTGGTATATAATACACAAATACTTTAAAAAAATATTTTATACAGTGTTCGATACTTGTCATGATACAGACACATCTTAGACATACATACGATATGTGTCGAATACGGCAATCGCCTATTAAAAAATATATAATTATAAAAAAAAAAAGCAAATGACATGGTGTCCGACACGTTTTAGGATGCACTAGGGACTTTTTTTGTTGATAATTTTATTTGTGTTGTGGCTAAGATAGAATAGGAAAAAGAAAATTTCACTTTCCGGATGAAATTAAAATGTATCCGCTATGTTCGTTTTCATTTTCAAGTTATTTTTTGGATGAGTCAAAACGTACCCAATATTTATTATCATTCAAAAACACTTTATCTAGATGTTTTTAACTGTTTTAGCATAAATACATATATATATACATAAATATATATAAAAAAGACACGATTTGACAATGAATAGTAATTTTTGTCTTCCAAAATACAATATTAAACATACAATATTTGTTTTAAATTATCTCCAAAAATAAATCCAAACATACATACTATCTCTAATAAACACTTATTTATCTTTATTTTTCTCTTTTTATCTCCACAAAACAAAACAAATCACACCGAAAACGAATCCAATTTGATCATCTTTCTCTCCTTTTCTGTTTTCTCCAATCTCTCTTCCGCTTCTCTTTCATTCAATCTCTTCCCCATCAGCTTAAATGTCTCGTTTGATGAACCAAAATTGGAGTCAGTTTTATTTGTTGATGAAGTTACAAAAGAATCTAAAAATGATTTAATTAATTTGAATAATTAAAATATTTTATTGCATATTCTAATTGAAGACTGATAGTCATTTCCTATTTAAAATGAACTGATTTCGTGTATATTCTTTAGGGGAATTTATTCAAAAAATTAGAAAAGTAACGTGTTTTGGAAAAAATTAGAAAAGTGGCAACGCGGTTACTCACTGTGGTGCCACAATTTTTATTTAAAAAAAAAAAATTTCTATGTCACTGCGGTGACATTGTTTTTTATTTTTTTATTTTTAATGTGTCACCGCGGTGATAAATTTTTTTTTTTAAAAAAAATTATTTTATTTCACGATGAATTGCTGCTAACTTCTCGTTAAAATTTCAGCATCATCACGGCGAGTTGTCAACCATCAAATGTACCGTTCGACTCTCCTTGATGAGACGAACATTTCCCCACAAACAATTTCAAGTTTTATCAATTGTAAACAATGAATTTTTAGCACGACCACCGCACCTTTCGGCCATCGGTTCGCCGCCACCGGAGCAACCCACGATCCCGGACCCCCACCACTGGACTCGCCTCGACCTAACGGTTCTAAGGAGACCAACCTAGTTTAATTTTATTAAATATTTGTTGAGACATGAAACTTTGAAAATTTTTCCGCCGAAAATTCGCGCTGAAACTGTTTGCTGCCATTTCTCCACCATCAGGACGAATTACAAATTAAGACCATAGCTGTTCGAATCCTGTCGTCCAGACGATTCCAACAAGACCAGTCTTGCTCAATTTCATCAAGTATTTGTTTGTTCAATTAAAATATATATGTTTTAAAATAGTTATAATTTTATTAAATTTTATTTATTAATTAATAATACTATTTATAATAATTAATTAATTAATAATTAAATTTATAATTAATGAATAATACTATTTATAAAAATAATTAATTAATAATATTGTTTATAATTAATTAATAATTAATAATTAATAGTATTATTTAGACCAGTCTTGTTCAATTTCATCAAGTATTTGTTGAGAATTGAAAATTTGGAGATTTTTCCACCAATTCGCTGAAACTGCTTGCCAAATTCATTTTCTTTTTTTTGTTTGTTCAATTAAAATATATATGTTTTAAAATATTTATAATTTTATTAAATTCTATTTAATTAATTACAAATAGTATTATTAATTAATTATAAATAGTATTATTAATGAATTATTTATTATAAATAGTATTATTAATTAATTATTTATTATAAATAGTATTATTAATTAATAATTAATTATAAATAGTATTATTAATTAATTAAATAGAATTTAATAAAATTATAACTATTTTAAAACATATATATTTTAATTGAACAAACAAATACTTGATGAAATTGAGCAAGACTGGACTTATTGGAATAGGCTGGACGACAGGAATCGAACGGCTATGGTATCAATCCGTGATTCGTCCTGATGGTGGAGAAATGACAGTAAACAGCTTTAGCACGAATTTTCGATAGAAAAATCTTCAAATTTTCATATCTCAACAAATATTTAATAAAATTGAACTAGGTTGGTCTCGTTAGAACCGTTAGGTCGAGGCGAGTCCAGTGGTGGTGGTGGTCCGTGATCGTGGGTTGCTCCGGTGGTGGCGTAATCGACGGCCGAAAGGTGCGATGATCGTACTAAAAATTCATTATTTACGATTGATAAAACTTGAAATTATTTATGGGGAAATGTTCGTCTCGTCAAGGGGAGTCGAATGGTATATATGATGGTTGATAACTCACCATGATGGTGCCAAAATTTTAACAAGAAGTTGACAGCAATTCATCGTGAAATAAAATAATTTTTTTTTTTTATAAAAAATTGTCACCGCCATGTTGAACCGCGGTGACACATTAATTTTTTTTTTTTAAAAAAACAATGTCACCGCGGTGACATAGACAAAATTTTTTATTTTTAAATCTAATTTTTTTCAAAACACGTTACTTTTCTAATTTTTTTTCCTGCATTTTTTAAATAAATTCCCCTATTCTTTAAGTCATGAATTTATTTTGATTAAGAATTTGAATATATGACATGCTTATTTTATGTAGTATCTTAATTTTGAATTTTTATTTTTCCTTCATGATGTTATATATTTTAATATTTCTCATTACATATTTCAACTTTATGAGAATATATATATATATATATAATATCTATATATTAGGGGGTTGAATGCATTTTTGGTTCCGTAACTTAATTAGGCCATTTGATATTTACGTTCTTTAACTTTTTAGGATAACAATTAATCCTACATCTTATTATTTTAGCCATTTTTATCCTTATCGCCGGAGTTTATCTGCAGCGGCCAGAAGAGTGAACTTTAACAAACAAACAAAAATGAAAAACTAAAATTATAAAAATTAAAAAAATACAGGAGTAAAAGCTATTCTAGAAAGTTAAAGGATGAAAATATTGTCAGAAATAAAAAAACAGGAAAAGTAGCCTCAATAAGATGCACATATACTCTTCCGGCGAGAAGGGTAAACTCTGACAAAAAAGTGACTCAAATCTCGAAAACTAAAAAGTTACAATACTGAAATATGTATTTTGAAATTTTCTATGTTGCTGTTTTCATATTGTATATATAATGTGGTCAAAAGTCGAAAACGTCATATTACTCAAATTATGAAATAAAAAAAGTATTTAAACCTATTTTACATTGCTGTATTAATAATGCCTCGTATTCTTAACTTTTGAAATTTTCTATATTGTTGTTTTCATATCGTATCTATATGGTCGTATTCCTATTGGTACGTAGGATTTGGTTAGAAGTTTGCGTCGATTCCTAAATTCCACGCAAATAATATTTTCACGTGAATTTGAAATATTGAGCTGCTTTGAGTTGTTCCTACTTTTAATTGTAGTAGACGTTAAACATTTAACAACCAATAAGAAAGCAAGAAAAAGAGTAACTGCAAAGAAATTACTATATTGATTACGACTTAATTATTTTTTAGTGAATCGATTATGATTATTATTGGATAAAATGGGCCCATGATCATAAGATAGGCCTTACTCACTTGGAAGGTTCAGACCAGGCAAAATTTGGCCCACTCCCTTGGTCCAGCCCATTGACCCGTGACCCATGACCCGATTTGCTAAATATTTAAATTAATATAACCCTAACCCTAGCTCATTCACTCATCTGACTTTCTCTCTCCCCTCTCCCTATCCGTCGTCTTCTCTGTAACTTCCCCCTCTTCAATGCTTTGATTTCCCATGGTTTTGGGACTTCAACCACTGCCTTTCTCCTCGTTTCTCTTGCAATCAGAGCCACCCTATATAGTGGTCGGTTCTTCTGGTTGTGCGTAACTAAGTGAACAAGAAAGAAAAGCAATCTCTCCCTTCCCCACTCTCTGTTTGAGTATAATCGGTTCTGTGTGAACCCTAAGTTGTGGGAATCTTTATGGTCTCTGTAAAAATGGCCTTTTGTAGCGAAGGGCTAAGTGCCAAACTTGAGCAACTGTGAGTATTTAAGGCTACAGGTCTTTGTGACTGAGAGAAAAGTCTAGATAACATATCTGACTCTCTGAACCTTGTTTATACTTGTAGTTTACTGTTAATATTACTTTGTGTAAATTGTTCTGTTATCTATAATCAATTTTTAATTTAAGGGTTGAAAACCCACTGGTTTGTAATAGTAGTATAGAGCCCCCACCCAACAATTATATTATGAATTTTAATATTTAATAATTATGATACTAATTATTAATATTAAATATTTATAATTAACTAATCACTGCTATTATATACAGTATACTACGGACTACTATTAAAATAGCAATATCTACATATTGGTAAAATTTTAATTTATAAAATCTCAATTTTATCGATTAAATAAAGTTAAAAATAGTAGACTTAATACATTATCATTAATTAATTCTTGAGCTTATATTGTACTTAATTATGTCATTTGTTTCAAGGTTTTTTCTATCTGTTTTTGGTGGAACAAATGACTACGTAATTGTACGACTTGTAGTTTCAAAAAAGGTGGTTCGACACTTTCAGTCATATGTTTTACAAAATATTCAAAATGGTCCAAAGATTGGAAAAATTCCACATTTTTAGTCCTCTACTTTACGAAAATTTTAAAATAGCTTCAAAATTGAAAAAACTCAACATGTTTAGTCCTATATTCAAGTTTTTGTAAACCAATTGCCGGCAAAAATACATTCAATGCTCATTTTCGTTAGCTTTTCGCAACTCATACAATTAATGGATAATTGCAACATTCTTTCTTGAGATTTGATCTAATTAATTATAAATAAAATGGTCTCAAACTTAAATATTACATCTACTATCTCGGATAGGTGTATATACCCAAAGGTTTAGTTTTGGTCTCTCAATTTTGCTGTTTATTTGGATTTAATCCCTCAAATTTCAAATGAGAATTAAACCCAGATCACTAGTGTGATATCAATACATTAGATACGACATATGAGGCTAGTTTGATCATGTATTCAATAATCAATACATTAGATACATTTATCTACTTCCTTCTTCACCAAAATTATTACTTAAACATGAAACAAAAACAATTTCCAACAAGTAAAAACGATCTCAAATCTCAAACGAAGTCGACCAAGACCAAGAGAAATGTACTACTGCTCATTAGTTCATTTTGCAAACATAACATTTTGGGTGATGCAGGTCCTTAGGCTTAAATGCATTTTTTGTTTAGGAATTTAGGTTATTTGGTGGTTTTATTCTTTAATTTTATAGTATAAATATTTTGTCTATACATCTTTTTTTCATATTTTTGTAATTTTAGTTCCTTTTTTAATAGGAGTTCACGCTCCTCGTCGGAAAAGTACATAGTGCATTCATATGATATTTTAAAATTGGGGTTACTGTTCTTATTATATTTTTTTGCTAGCATTTTTATTTTATTTTTTAACTTTTCCGGGTAGTATTTAGTCCTGCATCTTTTTAATTTTGTAATTTCAGCCATACGTTTTCTCCCTACAGTTTGCTCTTCTCGCCGATAGAGGTAAACTCCAATGGAGAAAAGGACTGAAATTGTGATAATTCTAAAGATGAAGGATTAAAATGCTAGTCTAGAAAATTAAAGGACAAAAATGCCAAATAACATATGTTATATAACAAAAATGTATTCCCCAAGTCCTCGTAGCAAGACTTGTGGTATAATAAGGGCGATTATAAGACATGGACAACTGAAATAGAGTTTTGAGAAGAAGTCATACTATTCTTGTACACTAGTGATTTGGTGTAGTGGTATCATACTATTGTTTTACGATATAGTGCTTTTGGTTTGATTCTCTGAATGTGAATGGGAATCTATACCAATATTTTTGGCCACCACTGTTAGTTTTAACGGATTTTTAACAGCGATGATCATCTTTGATGGGATCTTCGAACGTGGGACTAAATGTGAAGTGTTAGAAACTTAAGGAACTAAATATAGGTAAGTGAAATAGTTGAGGGACCAAAAGTGATTTTAAACCCTATATAGCAAAATGTTCTTTGACTAAATTAGTTTAATTTTGACATATACTTATTGCTGGTGTTTTGGAATTCTTTTAATTGCAAAAAATAAATTTTATTGAGTAGAAAATCTCATTTATTTTAAATAAAAAATTTATTTTATATTTATCTATAAAACCATCTAAACAACATTTTATTTTAAAAAATTAGTACTTATCCAAAGAAAATTCTATCTTTGTGATCTTGATACTAATCAATTTGTAGTTATACAAATTCAAATTTAGAGGGTTATATATCATTGTTCAAATATATTATTTATCTCATCACTATCATTTATTTTTATTTTTACCATATAGTTTTGAATTTTAACCTAGGGTAAAATACATTTCCACCCCGTCTGAATTATTCTTGATATAACGTTTATCCCTCTAAACTAATAAATGTAACATTTATCTTTTTGGTTGGACAAAAATATCCCTCATGCCCTGAATAATTATATTATTATCAATATATATTGGTATGTAATTTTTTTTTTGCTAAAGTCAGCATTTTTCATCCAAGTCTTAACAAAAGTGGGGCAGGTGTAAATGAAGAAATTTGAAGGGGCCGTCCGGGTGTAAGTATAATTTTAAAATTTATTTAGAAAAAAGTGTAATTCACATTTTTAAAGGGGTTCAGAGTGTAATTAGCCTTTTCTTTTTTCACCATTTATACATTTCAATTTCCTCCAAAATTTGATTTTAACAAATATGATTAATAGAATGCTTCTGTCTTTGTGAGGAGAACATTACATATTTTGATATTATGGTACAAAAATTGACACCTTGTGAATAATTGGGAAAATTATAGTTTCTGTCCTATAAGTATAGGTGTTGACAATTTTAATTATGTATGAATTTATTTTGACAATTTTATTATATAATATTCAAAAATTTGGTATATTAAGAACAAAAATGGCTGAAATTTGTTAAGAATGATAAAAAAAAAAATGCACCTAATTAAATTGGGCAATAAGCAAATTCTGACCATTATTATTCTTAATATACGAGATCTTTAAAATTACAAGATAAAATTATTAAAATAGATCGACAAAAATTGCCGTCCCTATATTTACAAGACTGAATTTATAATTTTTTTGGAGTAAAATTATACATTCGTGTTGTATATAGTGTAGATACACGCAACATTTTAAATCAAAAGAAGGGGTGGGGATAATCCTAGATTAATCCAATAAACGAATCTATATTATGAGTTTTTTTTTTTTTCCCAAGCAAAGCTCAGCCCAAGAAGAATAGAAGAATCAAGTACGCCAAGCCCAATGGCCTAGGAGCTTAATGGCTCATGGAGGAAGAAAAGAGCCCAAGCCACCCTAAACTCAACTTAATAACATGACCCAATAAGAATGAATGCCCCAAGGCCCGTGGTAAGTCACCACCACGTGGCATACACCTAGCTCGCTAAAAATATTCCTTTGCCAGCATGGATGGCATGATGAGAGGGAGGTCCTCACAAAGCTTTGGAATCCTTGGCAGCTAAGGTTTCCTGACGGTTGAGAGTCCCCCTCGATAAAGGGTCTCCCCTATCTCGAAAATAGGTTGTCAAAGACGACTCTAACAAGCGATAAACTTAGGATATGATTTATCTAAACCACTCTAACCTCTTCTTCCGAAAATCAAGAAAGATGTAAAGACTCCCATCACTTGGGGGCATCTCCCTATGAATTACAGATTTGGATCCAAGCGGGGACACCCTTCCAAGCGCTGAGATATTGCTGTTAATCTTCATCTAGCTTCTTAATTACGACCTTAGCATCGTCTTCTCATAATTTGATTACCATAGCTCAATTTCTCATTTATTCTATTTTTTGAGATTATTATATTTTAAATTTAATACTAACTTGGATATTAGAGTGCTAACGTGTTGTTTTGTAGGTTCATTTCTCCAAGTTTCTTCATTTGTTGACTAAGGATTAAGACGCAGGCCCAAGCTCTTTGGACCCGTTCTAATTCCGCACGCATCAAGTGAATTTGGTCTCATAGTTTAATTTGTATAACAATATTTTGATACTTTTATTTTCTTTACACAAAAGTTTTCATACATTATATTATTATTTCTTTTATCAACAATCTTTTATAAATCCTTTATTTATATTAACTTACTATTTTTTATATATTTCTAAGTATTTTTTTTAATTTTTGAAGTTGTATAATAAAAAAAGTTAAATACATTTTGTACAGGAGAAAAAGGCGCTTCTCATTCACTGCCCTTACTTTTCATTTTTCACTCCTGAAGTATGTTCTATGGAAAAAAAATTATAAAACTACTTTCAGTCGTGATTTTAAATTTTTATTAAGATTTTTGTTTAAAAAATAATATTTAAAATTTATAACTTTTTTTTTATATATTATATAATACAAAAAGTAGTTACAGGCTCAGTGAATGGAAATATATCTTACAATATAAATTATTTTATGTCGAAGAGATGCACGTAAATATGTGTAAATCATAATCAACATATACACTATGCATGCATATAATTTTATGAAAAATTTATGTTATATTAACTTATATATATATATATAATATTCAATAACATATAGAAGTACTTAAAAATAATTGACAATAATTTAAGAAAAATCAATTGCATATAACAATACAAACCACAAGTTATGTATATGATACGGATCGAAAGTTTACAAAGTTTAAACAATTTTAATTTTCCATATTAATTATACAAATTCAAAAACTTGGGTAATTGCGACTGCAGACATATTTTAACATGAAATTCAAAATACGATTGAGTTGGGGTAGATTGACCTATAACTGGATTGAACTAAGGAAAAAGTGGATCTAGGCCAGTCCCAGGTATTAATACATGAGACAAGCCCAGCCATTAGGACCACCTGGTCCTTGGTCGAGTCTGTTGAGCCATTTTTTTCTTAGAATAATCGTGATATATAAATTTTATTTTATTTTTCTAAGTTTACTATATAGTAATTTTTTTATATTTGTGAAGCTTTAAATTTTTTTTATTGTTCTACTAAATTTTTATACTTTAATTCATTAATACACTTTATTTATTTTATTTTAAGTTGTTTTTTAATTTATTATCATTATAAGGTTATTACTGTAAGTTTGTTTGTCAAATTTTATTTAAGTTCATTACATAATCTTAATAATTATTTTTTCTAGTTACAATTTTTGTGTGATTGAATTTATTATTTATTTATTCCATAATACAACAATAAATTTAAATAATTATCAAAATAAAGCTAAAATTTCATAAAATAATACAAAAATTGAAGTACATTCGGGTCAAATCATGGGCTGGGTATGAGCTTAAAAATGGATCAGCTGAGGCTCCAAACTCGAGACCATCTCATGAACGGCTATAAATAATAGCCAATCGGTTTTCGTTCAAACTTTTTTGAATTGCTCTGTTGCGATCCCGATCAGCCCCCTATATACCTATACGTGAAATGTCTATTTAACCCTAATAAAAAGTATATGAATATTATTTTTCTAAATAATTTGAAAACATTATGCAAACCAGGCAAATGGAAAGGAATTCAAGAACAAATGAATAATCTACGAATACTTAAAAGAAGAAGTATCCGGCGGCTGCAGCGGCGGAGATGGCGGAGAACTTCAAGGAGGCGGCACCGCTCGATGCTGGTGTGTCAGCAGCGGGCTGGTTTTCAGCGGGTGCATCGGCAGCATCGGTGGTGGTGGGGGAACTGGCATCACTGCTGGGGGAGCTAGATGGAGAAGAGGCCGCCTCCTTGGGGGTGGCAGCTGCATGGGGGGAATGCGAGGCTGCTTTAGGGGAGGCGGAAGAACCGGTGGTTGGCGCCGAGGAGCCAGCAGGTTGAGTGCTGGCGGCATTGGTGGAAGACGGGGCGGGGGATGCTTCTGCGGAGGAAGCCGGGGCGGGAGATGCTTGTGGGGTGGGGGACGTAGTTGAATTTGATGCCGGCGCCGGCGATGATGATGGAGAGCTAGTGGGTGATTGGGCAGAAACCGCCGCGGCGAAGGCGACGGTGACGATGAGGACTAGAGCAACCGCCTGGCGTGCCATCTTATTCGTTTGTTCTTGATTCTTGTCAAGATTTGCAGTATTTCTCAAATTACAAGCACAGAGAGAAACACTGCAGAATGAAAGAATGAGGAACAAAGGTGGGGAGATGAGGTTTTATAGTCCAAAACGGCGTCGGAAAAGTCGGGGAATACTTCAACAGAGATAACCTCTCTATCTATACATACCGTCAATTAAGTTGAGGATGTTAGAAATTACTATTTTCGTGTATATATATTGTAGTGGTACACAGCACACGTCCAAAAATATTTAAAAGTTTATAAATAATTAATATTTTTATTGGTAAATTGATTGTTAATTATAGAAAAATCGTTTGAGAAAATTAATTTGTGCAAGACTAAAATGCAGCCCCCACAAATTATAGGACTAAAATTATATTTTTTCCATATTTATCGGACAAAAAAAATAATTCTCCCAATTTGTTACTCTAGAAAGATAAATGATTAAAATGCCAAAGTATAATAGGTACATACAGGTCAATGACGCTTAGCTCTATTGGCGAGACTGAGGTCATGGGTTTGAATTCTATTTTGTACGTAGGATGTTGTTTTTACTGTAATAGTAAGTATTGGTTAGATTAATGTATTCGATATTATTGATCATAGTATAATTATTGTAATAGTTTTTGTTAGATATTGATATTCGACATGAACAATTGTAATCAATTTACTTCAATTAATAATAGTTCACAACTCTTACTTAAAAAAAAAAAAAAAACAATAGGTAGTTACAGGACAAAAATTGCATTTAATCTAATAATAGGTAGTTACATGAGTATTACAAATATAATGCCAAAAGTAATTTGAAATAAATAATATAACCGTTCCAAATGTCATCCAACCCGTTGAAATAAAAAACAAATTATTTACACAAAATCAATATTTGGAACGGTCACAAGCAATGTGTATGCGGACGGAAGGTGAACCATTCCAAAATCAATATTCATCAACCGTTTCTAAATATTTGTAATGCTGTCTATGCGGACGGAAGGTGAACCACTCCATAATCAATATTTATCAATTGTTCCTGAATATTTGTAACGCTTTTTATATAGATGGAAGGTGAACTGTTCAAATTAATTCCATTAATTTGAACCATTCCAAAGGAGGAAAAAGAAAAACTGTTCCTGAATTGGCCTAAATCCCGCTTTTTAGTTTTTTCGTAGTAACTGTCGAAGTTTAGGTTCAATAAAGTAATCAAATACGGTTCAGTAATTTGGGTCATAGTGCATCTGGTAGGATATGAGCCTTTAATATGTAAAGACGAATGATAGTTTCAGTTTTAGGGATAGGCCGAAATTAAAATACTTATTATATATATATATGTCATGGTCCCCAAATCACACTGTACTTCATTATATCATTTGACATCCCATTATCAGAGAGATTGTAGAGAGAAAAGTAACTAAAGAAAATTCTGTGAAAAAGTGTTGATTTGTAAGGCGGTTGACACGATTTCATTGAATTCCTTACGACTTTGGATTTAGGTACGCTTCCACATTTATGATTATGGTACCACCAGCTTCTCAGAAGAAGAAAAGATTGCAACAGCACTGCCAACATGCAAAGGCAGGCGATAACTTCAATAAAAATATATAAAAAAAGGACGAAAATTAGTGGTCTCTTATTTCCACTATAAGAATATAGTTCAATAGCTTCCAAAGAAATTTGATGCTAAAGTTAACGTTTAATTAATTAGTAAGTAAAATATCGCTGTTAATCTATATTATTTAATATATATTGTAAATAATTCGTAGTTAAATTCGTTAGCAAGAAATTTTCATTGCTAAATATTAGAAAGTAAATTCTTGTACTAAATAATGTGATTTAGCAACGAGAAGTTTACTTGCTAATTACCTCGATGCTAATTTTTTTCTTTACTATCCAACTATTTTCTTGTAGTGATTGGACGGTATTTGCTACTTGTCGATCAGAAGTTATTAATGACGAGATCATAAAAAATGCAATTGATTGAGTACATAGACGATATCCTCTATGGAAAAGGCAAAAATTACTTTTCACTGTAATCGATGAGAAGTTGACAAATTAAGTATACAATTTTTGGGTCGTTTTTCATGTAGTTTTTTCGTTGTTTTCTTTTTTATTTTGGGATAATTGCATAACACCTCCTGTATTAAAGAAATTCAGTTAAAAATCCTCTGTGTTAAAAATATATACCAAAAAATCCTTGTATTTTTAAAAAAATTGCACACACTCCTCTTCCGTCAATTATTCTTAACAGCGTCAATTTTTTTAGTAATTTGTCCGCTATGCTCTTGTTTTAGTAATTATTGATCTTCGTAATTAAAAATGAACTGCTTAAATCTTAATTAATTTTTAAAATATATTTTTACATTTATATATATACACAATTATACATATACGTACAATGTTATAAATAAAAAAAAATGTTGTATGTATATATACATATGAATGTACATAACGAGGGTGGGAGAAGGACGACGGTGAGCTCGCCGTCGCCCGCCAATCAAGACAACATTGCCTTCGTCCAACTAGAGTTGTGGCGACGTCGCCCATCGCCACACGGATCTGGGTGGCGACGCCAGCTTTGTCAGATATCCGGGAGAGGAGCGACGGAGTCCGGGAAGCGGAGCCTCGGGGTGGACTGGAGGCGAGAACTTATTTAAATATGTATCTTCTATGCCTAAATATACTATATAAAAATTTAAATCTATTTGCTGTAACTTAGATATATATATATATATATATATACACTATAATTTTAAAACATATCCAATACAAAATTAAACTAACTAATAAATATTTTAAAATTAAAATTATGTATTTTGATTTTAAAAACTTATAAATAATATTAAATAATCTTAAAAATTTAATATCTTCATAGTAAAATATTAAAATTTGATGTAATGATATTTTTTACATATAAAAATTGATAAAAACTATTTTCTTGGTATTTATCATAACTTTTCAACAAAAAACGGAAAATATAAACAATTAATCAAAAATAATATTGATAAGGGGTAATTTTGTCTATTCAAAGAGAAGAAATGTTGAAAATTCATAAAAAAATTATCCTATTCCTTGTGTAGCGCGTATAGACAACTCTCCATTTTTTTCCTTATCGGAAAAGTTTTTTTTTGTAGGGTTTATAATTGCACAGGATCTTTTTTGACTATTTTATTAACACAGATAAATATTTAACCATTTTCGTATAACATAGAGGGCAATATGCAATTTTTTTTTTTAATTACTCCATGTCTATATATCATGACTCTATGACCCATCTGGCACAAAAGTTGCACAATTTGATTATAAAAAATAATTGATTTGTTTTCACAATTTCATAAGTGATTAATAGAAAAAAAAGTATAATTTTGGTCCTATAATTCATTCGGTGGGTAGTATTTTTGTCCAATACAAATTAATTTTGGTAATTTAATTTTATAACCTTAAAATTTTGACAATTTTCATTCTTTGTTTTCTAACAAATTTTATAATTAATTTCATTCTTAAGGTTAATGAAGAAATTAACTAAAAGATTATGTAATAGACCATAATGGATAATAAAACAAATTATCGTTTGTTCTCGAAACGCATGTTTGGTCTGCTTAATCGTGCGGCCAAATTAAACTTGCCTTTATCATTTTCAAACAGTCATAATTTTTTAACAGACTTTCATACTCATATTTATAATCTCTCAAAGTTGATTGAATTATTATCGTATATGCTTCGTTTATATTATTTATTGGAGAAAAATGTTACGATTAAATTTAAGTACTATACATTATGCCCCTGTGAATTATTGATAGAATTAACGGTTTCTGAGTGAATTATACTAAAGGATTAAAGGTAATTTTTGTCCCTTAACTTCAGGTCATTCTCATTTTAGTCTCCTAAGTTACTAGGGTTTCATTTTGGTCCCTTAAAACTAAAAAAATCTGAATTTTGGTACAAATTTGGTCGGAAAGTTGAGTCACTCGCCAGAAAAAGTCACATGTCATGCATGTGACTTTTTAAATTGGAATTTGCATTGTGATTGGCTGAAAATAAAGGGCTTCAAGGCAATTTTCGTCCTCTAACTTCAGGCCATTATCGTTTTAGTCCCCTAACTTCAGGTCATGTCTTCACCACATCATCTTTTTCAGCCAATCACAATGCAAGCTCCAATTTAAAAAGTAACATGTCTGGCATGTGACTTTTTCCGGCGAGTGACTCAACTTTTCGATCAAATTTGTGCCAAAATTGAGATTTTTTCAATTTTACGGGAGAAAAATGGAACCTTAGTAACTTAGGGGGCTAAAATGAGAATGGTCTGAAATTAAGGGACGAAAATTACCTTTAAGCCTTATACTAAATAGTCGCATAAATAATTATGACTATTCTTGTAATTTTTGTTAGATAAAGGGAATACAATGATATCACGGGCTACTACGCAGAAAAAAAACTGCAGCAGCATTGCCAGCAGGCGGCAACTTCATCAAAAATATACCATAAACAAGCAGTAAGTGGTCGCCCATATCGGATTCCATGCTGATTGTCAATCAAAAGCTAATAATCTATCATGACTCTATAACCTAATCTGGCAATGTGGTTGCATAATTTGATTATAAAATAATTGATTTTAGAAGAAGTAATCATATTATTTGTCTTCACAATGTCATAATTAATTATATATATCATTCTTAAGTTTAATTGAAGAACTAATTATCATATAATTTAATATTGGGCATAATGAATAAGTAAATAAATAATAATTGCTACTATTGTGACATCAAAATTATGTTATTAATTAAGGAAATTATAGTGTGCGTGAAATTAATCCTCTTGTGCTACTATTGTGCAAATTGCAAAAATCTGTGTTGTGTAGAAATGAAGTGTTTTTTCTTTACATTAGATAAAAGCACTAATATCATATTACATTAAGTTTTTGAGCAAAATGTAATTGATTAAATCAATGCATTAATATAATAGAGAGAGAGAGAAGGGTTATAAGTTCAAATTGAAGATAATTAATTTCTTTATAAATTCTCATGAGTTGATTGAATTATTATTGTATATGTTTCTTTTATATTTATTTATTGGAAAAAAAGTTAGGATTGAATTTAAGTACTATATATTGTGAGTGAATTATACTAAACAATTACATAAATGATTATCACTATTCTTGTAATTTTTTGTTAGATAAAGGGAATACAATGACATCAGGGGCTACTCCACAAAAGACTGCAGCAGCGTTGCTAGTGTCTAACAGACAGGCGATAACTTCAACAAAGAAGATATTTGAAACAAGCAGTAAGTAGTCGCTCATACCAAACGGCCATATATTTGTTAATTGTCAATAAAAAATTATTAATAATGAGATCGTGAAAAATACTGTTGATGAGTATATAGATGGCATCCTTTTCGGCAAGGGCAAAAGTCAT